>NW_027421854.1:0-172510 GCF_009905375.1 Apium graveolens | reverse complement strand
CCAACTTACTTGTTGTTTATAGGTTATCAGACTCGTCCCGAGCCTTTCTCACCCCCAAGTCGCTCAGGCAAGTATTCTATCCGTTAACTGTTGTTGTGATGTATACATTTGTATATGCATGATCTTGCTATAAATGCATATTGGTTATTTAGCAAATTCTTGCGATATATTGTAGCATGTGATATGGTATATATGCATGCCTGTTTCATATTCTTGGATTATATATCTATTGGTTAAAATGCTTACAGTTGCATAATACCTATGCTAGAGATAAGCGGTATTGAGTTTACCCTTAGTATAGGGGATCAAAAGGTGAACATATTTCTAAACCAGGAGTCGATATTCCCGAGTATAATATATATATTTTTATATATATATGGTTATAGTTTTTCAAAACTATTAATCGAATAAGGTTTATTCGATAACTTTAACTTTATTTATTATTGAATATTATTTCGAATATTCATCCGAGGACTTATGACTCCTTTATTTTATTATTGAATATTATTTCGAATATTCATCCGAGGACTTATGACTCCTTTATTTTATTATTGAATATTATTTCGAATATTCATTCGAGGGCTTATGACTCAGTTATATTATTAATGATTATTAATTGAATATTCACTTGAGGATGTATGACTCCGTTATTTTATTTAATGAAAATTATTTATAATATTCATTCGAGGTATTATGACTCCGCTTATTATTTAAATATATTCTTTATTTTATTAAAGAATAAGGTGTTAATAATCAAACTTATTTTCGATTATTCAAATAAAGATAATACTTTCATATAAGTATATCTTTGGTTATTTAATACTCGTTTCAAGTATAAGTTTTAATACTTCTACTTCAATTATATTTATAAAGATTATTCTTATGGGAATATTATTTAAATAATAATATTCAGTCATTTTCTAAATATTCTGGGGACTGATTTACTTCATTAAATCAGCTTTACTCCAAACACTCTTTAAAGTGTTTTCGAGTCTTCAAAATGATTTTTAAAGTCAGAGCGGATCCCAAAACTCATTTTATATTTAAGATCTTCCTTTTTAAGGGGATTTAAATACTCGCTCAAAACCTGGGGAATCCGGCTCTGTGGTGTATTTTATATTCGCAACGAGGTTGCAGTTTGGTAAATGAATGATTACTTGCCCAACGTTCGGGAAGTAAGCCCATCTAATTGAGTCGGCATAAGCGACAGGCCGGGGTACGGTCTATGAATGTGTAAGTGGCTGGGTGGCAGTCCATCAACGCGTGAGGGGCCGGGTTAACGGTCTAGCGCGAGGTCCTAATGCGGCCAGGGTGATGACCGGTGAGGAATTCATCCATCTACAGTAGAAAAGGTTACTTATTGGTATTTTTGCCTGATCAGCAAGATATCTGGTTTATGCCAAAATTCTTTTCCTTTCCAAAATTCATTGGATGTTTCAAACTCTGTTCATACTTTACTAACAGAGGTTCCAGGAAATGTTTTAGAGATATATATATGTGGATATATATATATCGGGACTAAATAAAGTATCTCATAACTTTTTCATTCAATAATATTTCAAAGATTGAATCTATTCAAGTCTTAACTTGTGGTCTCATCTATGGGATGTTTTTCTTAAAACTTATAATACTTTGAACGGTGGTAGTTCAAGTAGCTTTATAAATGATATAAGTGTGGTGAAGTATTGGTAACTTCATTCCTTATTTTTACTTATATCTAGTAAGTAATTATCTTACACACGATAAAGATTCTAGTAAGTACCCATTTAGATACTTATATTATTGTTATCACTATGTATTATCTTGCGAGCTGTAAGGCTCACTCTTGCTTTATTTCTTCATCACACAACAACAGTTAGGAGAGATGGCCAGACTCCAGCAGACCCAGCGCAAGCGCGTGGGAAGCGTCCCGCGTCTTCCCGATGATGTTGTAGCTGCTATAGCTGCAGAGGTAGATCCATTGTAGTTCAGACCATCTACTTTTGAGAATCAAATTATGTATAATTATAACTTGTGGCAGATAATGGCAATTAACTGTAAATTTATCAAGTAATCATTTTGGGTTGTAATAACTTTTAAATGGTGGATTCAAAGACTTGTACTTATTTCAATTTCATCTCTGAGACTATAACGGGTTGTGGTGTGTGTTAGTGTGGGGTCACAGCATAAGGTTATTATTATTAATTAAGTGAAGTGATATTGTGGAAAGAAAGACCGTGACAACCCGGATTCCCGACCCCGGATCTGGGGGTGTTACAAAGGCTCTCGACGGATGATCTACAAAGGCTCTCGACAGGTAATCAACAAGGCTCCCGATGGATGACCAACATAGTCCCGACGGATGATCATAATTCAAAAGAGCAGTTGACAGTGACAACACAGTCACATGCGTCGGGTGTTTGCAAATGGAATGTGGCAGCCTAATTGCATGATTTAGAGAACAAAGAAGCATTACCATTTCCATATAATTATGAAGATATTGAAAGATGCTGGATAGAGTATTGAAGTAGCATGGAATTAGACTAGAAACAATTTTTGTTTTACTTGTTTGTCTTTTTATCATGTAACTTGGTAGTATATAAACCAAGTGTAGCAAGTAGAACAAACTAACTAAGTAAGCATTATTTTCAGAGAGATAGATAAAGCTGTATCTGTTAAGCATCTCTTTGTAATTCTGTAAGTTCACTTGTAAGCAGATGTGTGTTATTCAAGCATCACAGAGTTCTCATCTTTATGTATATATCTCTGGTGGATAAGTTCAAATCCACCAGAAAGTTTTAAAGCCTTGTGTTTTATTGCTTTGTGTTCTGATTTCCATTTTACTTATCATTCCACACTTCTTGCAAAATCAAACACAGCTATATATTAAGTAAAAATATTCTTAAAATCAGAAAAAGAAGCCAGAATTACATTCAACCCCCCTTCTGTAATTTTTGTTGCATTAATTGGGAATAACAATTGGTATCAGAGCAAGCTCTTGAAGTACAAAGAGTGTAAAGATCACCACAATCAACAAGATGAACAGAAAATACATTGGAGTAAAAATTCCATTTCTGGACAAAGATAACTATCACCATTGGAAGGTGAAGATGCACCTACATCTCCTATCTCAAGATGAAGCATATGTGGAATGCATTGAGAAAGGTCCACATGTCCCTATGAGAGCTGCTACAGGAAATGAAGCATCAGTCCCAAAACCACAAGCAGAATGGTCAGATCTAGATAAAGAACAAGTTCAAAAGGATAAAAAGGCCATGAACATTCTGTTTAATGGTGTTGACAGTGATATGTTTGACAACATCATAAACTGCAAGACTGTTAAGGATGTCTGGGATATAGTTCAAGTTATATGTGATGGAACTGAGCAAGTAAGGGAGAATAAGATGCAACTCTTGATTCAGAAATATGAGCATTTCCACAGTGAAGAAGGTGAGTCACGCACTGACATTTTCAGTAGATTCCAAAAACTATTGAATGCTCTAAACTGTATGGAAGGGTTTATCAAACAAAAGAATCAAACCTCAAATTCCTTAGATCTCTACCAAAGGAATGAAAGCCTATGACAGTCTCATTGAGAAATTCTCAAGATTACAAGGAGTTCACCTTGGATAGACTGTATGGTATCCTAAAAACCTATAAGCTTGAAATAGAGCAAGATGAGAAGATGGAGAAAGGAAGAAAGAAGGGAGGGTCCATTGCATTAGTTGCCGAGGAAGAAAAGGAGAAGGAGATTAAGGTTGAAGTTGTTGAATCTGCACCAAACTTAAGAGTTTGTGAAGGCAAATAAAAGGGACCAGTAGCTGAGCATGAAGACCAGCTTAGTCAAGATGACATGGATGACATAGATGAGCATCTTGCTTTTCTATCCAGGAGATTTGCCAAGCTCAAATTCAAGAAGAATTTTGGAGCAGCCAAGTCAAACAGAAACATGGTTGATAAGTCTAAATTCAAATATTTCAAGTGTGGCTTGGCAGGTCATTTTGCTAGTGAATGTAGAAAGCCTGATTCTGGTAAAAAGAAATTTGAGGTTGTTGATTATAAGCAGAAATACTTTGAGTTGCTCAAGAAAAAGGAAAGGGCTTTCCTTTCACAAGAAAATGACTGGGCTGTAGATGGATTGGAAGAGGATGAAGATACAGGCTATGTCAATCTAGCACTTATGGCCAAACCAGATGAAACACAGACAAGTTCATCAAGCAATCAGGTAATCACTACCAATCTAGCTCATTTATCTAAAGCTGATTGTAATGATGCCATAAATGACATGTCTACTGAATTATATCACCTGCGTGTTACACTCAAGTCTCTCACTAAAGAAAACAATAAAATTGAAGAGAGCAATGTGTTTTTAAGTGAAAGAAACAATGTGGTAGAGACTCAATTTGTTGAATTTGAAAAATTGAAAATAGAATGTAAGATTGCTAAGGATGAACTAACTGAATCCTTAAAGAAAGAGGAGATTTTAAGAAAGCAACTTGAACGAGAACAAGAAGTAATTAAGGCATGGAAATCATCTAGAGATGTCCATGCTCAAATTACTAAAGTTCAAGGTATAGAATCTTTCTGTGATGCAGCCTGGAAAAAGAACAAGGAGAAGTTTGATTCCAATCTGGTTGAAGGACTTTCAACAGATGTGGATTCGACTGATGATGAAAATTATTCGTCGAATAATCAAAAAGATTATACGTCGAAAGACAATGAGCCACATCCGTTGAGTGCAAGTAAACCAGTTAGCAAAGTTAAGCTAGCCAAGTTAAATGAAAAAAAATGGATCAGTTTTTAAGAACCTTGTTAAAGGAGAAACAAGTCAAGTTAAAAAGGACAAAAGAGTCAATGTAGGTCATCTGTCTATCAAGCAATTGAATGACAGATTGGAGAAAATTGAGGTGAAAGCGGAGTAAAAAAGGAAAAATAATAGAATTGGGAAAGTAGGAATTAACAAACATAACAACTACACACCTGATAAATATACACCAAGAAAAATCTGTGTTAAGTGTGGTAGTGTTAATCATTTGTCTGTTAATTATAAACTTGCTATACCTACTCCTATGTCTGCACCATTTTCAAATCACTACATGTCTATAATGCATGTCAATTTTATGTCTGCATACAATTTGAATGCACAGTATGCTGACATGCCATTTGCACAAAATCCATATTATACTGCATTTTGTATGCCACAAATGCCATTTAGCATGCCTTACTGGAATAACATGTTTGCACAAAGTATGCCTTTTCATGTTAACCAACATGTACATGATAATTCTGCAATGATAAATGGATTCAAAGGTCCAACTCAAATGACAATGGATGAATCTGAAATGCCAAAGTCAAATGAGATCAAACCTAAGAAATAAAAAAAAGGCTAACAAGGCAGGACCCAAGGAAACTTGGGTACCAAAATCAACTTGATTTGATTATAATGTGCACAGGGGAACAGAAAGAATCTTTGGTATCTGGACAGTGGTTGCTCAAGGCACATGACTAGAGATTCTACCTTGCTCACTGGTTTGAGAGAAAGAGTTGGCCCAAGTATTACTTTTGGAGATGACAACAAGGGTTATACTGTGGGATATGGCTTGATTTCAAAGGATAATGTCATCATTGAGGAAGTTGCCCTAATGGATAGTCTCAAGCACAACCTGTTGAGTATCAGCCAGCTTTGTGATAGGGGCAACTCATTTACTTTTAATGCAGAAGCCTGTGTTGTGACTAACAAGAAGAGCAACAAAGTGGTTCTCACTGGTGTGAGAAAAGGCAATGTATACCTAGATGACTTCAACTCAAAAAATGCAGAATCTGTAACTTGTCTTCTCAGTAAAGTAAGTCAAGATGAAAGTTGTCCCATCTAAACTTCAAGACCATGAATGAGCTAGTCAAGAAAGAATTGGTTAGAGGTATTCCTCAAGTGGAGTTTTCAAAGGATGGATTGTGTGATGCCTTCCAGAAAGGAAAGTAGATTAAAGCATCATTCAAAAAGAAGCTTGATTAAAGAACCTTTGCAACTATTGCACATGGATTTGTTTGGACCAGTCAATGTGATGTCCATCTCAAGGAAAAGATATTTCCTAGAAATTGTAGATGATTTCTCAAAGTTCTTTTGGACATATTTTCTAAAATCCAAAGATGAAACTAGTGAAATCATCATCAATCACATAAGGCAAGTCAACAATCATCTTGATTTCAAAGTAAGAAGAATCAGGAGTAACAATGGAACTGAGTTCAAGAATTCTGTGATGAGATTATTTTGTGAAGAGAATGGAATTATGCATGAGTTTTATGCAACTAGAACTCCACAACAAAATGGAGTGGTGGGAAGGAAAAACAGATCTCTTATTGAAGCTGCAAGGACATGCTAGAAGAATCAAAGTTACCAACATATTTTTGGGCTGAAGCTGTGAATATTGCATGCTACACTAAGAATATTTCTTTGGTCAATCAAGCAAAATGCATGACACCCTACCAATTGTTCAAGAATAGGAAGCCAACTTTAAATTTTCTTCATGGATTTGGATGCAAATGCTACATTCTAAGGAATCAAACTGAACAGCATGGAAAGTTTGATGTTAAAGCAGATGAAGGAATCTTTGTTGGATATGTTGTTGGAAAGGCATATAGAGTCTACAATCTAAGAACAAACATTGTTATGGAATCTTTACATGTTTTGTTTGAGGATAAGAAGATTGAAGGATTAAAAGATGAAGGTTTCCATGATAGCCTCAAATTTAACAATGTTGAGATAATCTGTTATGACAGTGATGATGATAGTGATCAAGAAATAGTGGCTAAGGATAATACAAAAAAGTCTATCTCCAATGATACACAAAATTCAGCATCAGTCGAGATATAAAATGCATCATCCGTCGGAAGATAATCAGCTTCATCCGTCGCGATACAAAGTGCATCATCCGTCGGAACAATCAGAGAAGCTGAGAGTCAAAACTCAGGGGGATTTTCTTCTAATCAAAACTCAGTCACACATCAAGACAATAATGAGGCCTCTTCATCTAGAGCTAATCTACCTCAACAGAAAAAATGGACTAGAGATCACCTTTTTGAACTCAGTATTGGTGATGTATCTTCTAGAGTTCAAACAAGAAAAGAAACTCAAGAAAAATGTCTGTATAGCAGCTTTATATTTCAAGAAGAGCTTAAAAAGGTAGAAGAAGCTTTGTTGGATCCTGATTGGATTTTAGCTATGCAAGAGGAGCTAAACCAATTTGAGAGGAGTAAAGTATGGAAGCTGGTACCCAAGCCTAAAGGAAAGAATTCTATTGACACCAAGTGGGTATTCAGAAATAAGATGGATGAAAATGGCATAGTTGTCAGGAACAAAGCTAGATTGGTTGCTAAGGGCTACTGTCAATAAGAAGGAATAGATTTTGATGAAACTTTTGCTCCTGTTGCAAGACTTGAAGTCATCAGAATTTTCCTAGCCTATGCAGCCCATGCCAATTTTAAAGTCTATCAAATGGATGTCAAAAGTGCCTTTCTAAATGGAGATTTGGAGGAGGAAGTCTATTTGCAAAAAGTTTGCCAAATTGATGCAAAGTAAGTACTAAATGAGCATGATTGGAGAACTAACTTACTTTCTTGGTTTACAAGTTAAGCAAGTTAGTGGTGGAATATTCATTAGTCAAACCAAATATATTTATGATCTTTTAAAGAAGTTTGATCTAATGGATTGCACATCTGCAAAAACTCCCATGGCCACTGCAACTAAACTTGAATTAAACACTATTGAAAAGTTTGTGGATATTTCAAGCTATAGAGGCATGGTAGGATCACTTTTGTACTTAACAACTAGTAGGCCAAATATAATATTTGCTATTTGTCTATGTACTAGATTTCAGGATGATCCTGGAGAATCTCATTTAGCAGCTATAAAGAGAATTTCCAGATATCTCAAGGGAACACCAAAACTTGGCATTTGGTACCCTAGAGATTCTGGTTTTTATTAAACTAGTTATGCAGATGCAGATTATGTAGGTTGTAAAATTGATAGAAAAAGTACAACAGGAACCTGTGAATTTCTAGGAAACAAGCTGGTATCCTGGTTCAGCAAAAAGCAAAATTCAGTTTCTACTTCTACAGCTGAAGCTGAATATATTGCTGCTGGTAGTTGCTGTGCACATATTTTATGGATGAAAAACCAATTGACCGGTATCACGAAAGAAAAGCGTTTTATAGTTCTGTTCAGGTGTGATCGGTCTAATCCTTAGAATAATTAGTTCTCTTTGAAATAATTAGGATTTTCTCTTTGAACTCGTCCCGGAATGGGCATTATGGCAAAGAACAAGAAGAAGACTACCGGTTCAAGCTCACGGGATAGAAAAGATTCCTATGAACGCCGCCATAGTTTCAGCATTACGGCAAACCCGTGTCAGAGTCTTTTCTGATAGAGGGAAGACTATGGTCTGCAAGTGGATAAAATTCATATTTTTTATGACAACACAAGTGCAATTGCTATTAATGAAAACCAAGTACAACATTCAAGAATAAAGCATATAGACATCAAGTACCACTTCATTAGGGATCATGTAATGAATGGTATTGTGGAACTTCATTTTGTTCCAAGTGAGAAGCAACTTGCAGATATCTTTACCAAGCCACTTGATGAATCCACCTTTACTAGGTTGGTAAGTGAGTTAGGTATGCTTAATTATTCTTAAATCATTTTTGATAATTTTGCACGTTGAAATGCAGCCATAAACTTAATTTATTTTTTTGTTTTGAATGAAAATTTGGCTAAGTCAAAATCTACATCTTGACGAATGTTTATTATCTATCGAGTTTGATCATCCATCGAAATAGAATAGCCTGGTAAAAATCAATTACTTTTCTGGATTATTTTAAACCTGACGGATAATTGCTTTATTCTCATCCGTCAAATTGTCTACATCCTAGTCATTAAAGTTCTGAACATTTTCCATCGGATTTACCTACAGTCTGTAAGTATATCACGACAGATAATTGACAGAATTTTGACAGTTTATTTTACTTTTAAACGGCTATTTTTGGCAACTTTCATTGGGTCTTTAATTTTCACCTTTAATTTTTATCCCATATTATCTTAGAATACATAATATCTTAACTTCAAGTTTTTTTAGCTTTTATCTTTCTCTATTACAATTAACTGCTCTCTTCTTCCTCAAAGCAAAACCCTCTTTCTTTTTGCAACTTTCATTGCTTAACAATGGAACCAGTAGTCAAGATCATGTCCCAGACATGATTTATTTATGAAAAGAACAACTTTGTGGCTCTTGTGAACAAAGAAATTCCAGCATTTGAAGATTATCACAAAATGATGGACTTTGTGAAGGGATGCAAGCTTAACTATGCCATGCTGGAATCACCCACAATATACTGTGAAGTTATGGAGGAGATGTGGACTACTGTTGTGTATCAGGCAACTGACAAAATAATAACTCTCTCCATTAAAGGTAAGAAATTTTGCATTAACAGTGATACTATTCAAGCATACTATAAAATTCCTGAAAACACTCCTACTAAACCACACACGGATGTTGATTTAGTTAACTTGCTTAATTATATTGGCTTTGCACTTCCTACCACTAAGTTAAGTGAGATTAAGAGGCTAGGTATTAGGAAAGAGTGGATTTTTCTGTGTGATGTAGTTACCAAAGTGTTTTCTGGTAAAATAAGCAACTTTGATTCTGTCAATACTACTACGCTTAACATGCTCTACATGCTTTTTACTGATAATTACTACAATTTTAGTGATGCTATCATGTTTGAGTTAGGCTATAAGTTAGGGGATATTAAAAAGAGATCTAGACATGTTTATTATGCTAGGTTCTTTATGATTATTGCTAACCATATTTGTGAGGATTTTGTGGTTGAGAACCCAACCAACAAACTGGATTGTTGGGTTTAAGAAAGAAGAATAATTGCAGATTTAAACAGGGCTGATCACCACAAGGAGGTGCCCCTTGTTTATTTGCCTATCATGGAAGGCCCTCAGGTAAGTGAGGTAAATACTTATATATCTACTCCTTCTACCTCTCAAGTTTCTTTTCCATTGACTGTGGCTATGACATCTGTGTCAATGACCCAATAGATGCCTATCCAAGCCACAAAATCCAAATCAAAGAAACCACATTCTGGTGTCTCTCAAAAGATTCAAGTTTCAAAATCTACCAAAAACAAAGAGGGGAGTGTGAAGGTGGGTAAGATTGGTGAGGGACAGGGTGAACATCAAAGAAGCCCTAAGAATAAGGATGGTGAGGTAAGTGTACCCAAACCTAGCCACGCCACAATTTCCCAACAAACTGTGGTGCTTAATAAGGAAATTAACACATCTCTAGTTTCATCCTCCCAAAAGGATGCTACTATTGAAACAAGCTCCCAACCAGGAGCACAGGCCAAAAGGGTTAGGGACACAGACTCACCCTAAACTTATACAAGAAAGAAGAAATCTAGAAAATTTGGGGATGCACAGGGATCACACATAGTGCAAACTGCGGCTAAAGACTTAATCACTGCACCTTCTCAAATTCAGTTTGATGTGGCTCCAAATAATGTGGAGTCACAGCCAAAATCTCTTACTATAAACATCTCACAAACACTAGATACACTAAACTCTCCCACCAATTCTCTGGATGTGGATATGATTCACACATCAATCCCTGATTCTCCTTCTTTAACTCTGTTGGATAAGCCAAAACTCAGTACAAGTGAGCATCATCTTCTAGATGATTTGTTGGCTCACTTGCCAATTCTTTCAGGAACTATTGAGACTTCTGTGCCTAAATTATCATCAATCTACACAGAGTCAATAATGGTTTCTACTCCAAACTCTATCATTTCTTCTATTATGATGGATATTGTTCATCAGTCGGCTAGTGATTGTATCCCGACGAATGTGCCTAATAGCAGTCATCCGTCGGCTACCCTAACTACTACCCCGATGGATGTTCCTCATTCGTCGTTACTCACTACACAAGCTGAATTTTCAACAACTGTTACAAGTGTAGATGAGCTAGTGATTGTACAATCACTCCTAGGATTGAGGGAAGGGAGTGAACATAGTGAGAGGCTGAGTTGCTCTCAGGCAAAAGGAGAGGAAAAGAGAGAAATTATGCAGGCTATTTTTTCCAGCCTAACAAAAGTGAGTGAGGGGAGTTCCACCTTAGTAGGTGAAGGTGAAGGTGTGAGGGTGGTGAGCCAAGGGGAGCCCTTGATGCAAGAATATAGAGAAAATGAGAGAAATGCAGGTACAGGAGATATAAGAATGGAAGCCATTGCTAGTGAGTCAATCACTACTAGAAATAGTACCTACGACATCACCCCTTTAACATCGGTTAGAAATGTCACCGATGTTAAACACAGTTTTAACATCAGTCGCTTCAAAACCGATGTTAAAGGTGTTGTAAGACATCAGTATCTTAACCAACCGATGTCTATAATCATTTTATAAAAAAAAAAGAAAAAAGGCCCGCTTCTTTCTTTCCCCCGTTAATACACCAAAAAATTCCCCCCTTAACCAAAAATTTTATTCTCAGTTTTCCCCCATTAACCAAAACTATTTCCCCCCCTCTGTCTCTCTTATTCTCTCTTCTCTCTCTCTCACTGTCTCTTCTCTCTTCTCTCTTTTCTCTCTCTCTCTCTTCTCTCTTTTCTCTCTCTTCTCTATTCTCTCTCATCTCTCACTGCCTCTCTTCTCACTCTCTCTAACCTAAAACCCCTATTTTGTACAAACCTATTTATATGAATTAAACTCGATTAATTCATAAATAGAGCTCGATTGGTGCTGAAGAGGCTTAAAAGAAGTCTGGACTACTCGATTAGTGTGATAAAAGTATTTTCTTTCGAATTTATTTTAAAATTTTATGTTTTGATTTTAATCGAGTTTGTTTATAGGTCGACAAAGTTAAAAGGTCGTTTAGTAATCAGAGATCTTTTTCTTTGTGATATGGCTCATATTAGTGGTCTCGTTGTTGCTCAGGTATTATTTGTATTTTTTGTGTTTATTATATGGACTTAGATCTGGAGTTTTTGTTAAATGTCGATACAAGAATTATGATGTGATCAATAGCGAGGGTATGTTCAAAATTGTAGACTGATGCTTTGTTACATTAAAGGCACGTGGATAGTGTTCTTTGTAAAATCCTTGATTTTGAGATTATAGATGTTAATTTGCAGATTTCAATTATAATGTGTGGTAGTTCTTGAGAGGACATGATATTAAGTGTTATTGTATCGTGAGTGTGTTCTTAATTCTTGCAAGGTGTTGCATTCTGCAAGGACAAAGGTCTGGTGTCACCAAACTTACAATTTGCATCCATGAGTGACATTATGTTTAGACCCATTGAGAGGCCTCATAGGCCAAGTAAGTATTCATCTTTCGAAACTTAAGTTTTCTTCAACTCATAGTTCCCCAATTTCGGTCTTGCTTATGAGCACCAGTTATCTAATCTTATATTTATTAAAACCCTTGTTATAAAAAACTGTGAACATGTCAAGAAAATATTGAATTTAAAAGCTCATAGGATGAGAGGAAGAAGAGGCTCGCGTCTCTCAAGAAAAAGGCAATCAATGCATCTACCAAGTTTAGGCATTCTTTGACCAAAAGGGGCAGGAGAAACATCAGAGTCATGTCTCTGATGGTTGTTGATGAGCACGATGCTAAGGAATTGTAAGCAGTAGATGAATTACGGCAAGCCCTTATCTTGGAAGAGTTACTCCCTTCAAAACATGATGATTATCACATGATGCTAAGGTTCACTTATTTCTTTGACCTATCACCTTAATCCTATTAATTTTTTTGATCAAAGTCACAAACAATCATTTGTCTACTCGTACCTGAAATGATAATGCTGATATTGGAAATAGATTAGCTAACACAGAAATATTCTTCTTCGGTTAAGAAATCGCTTAGGGTAACAAGTTGTATTATAGTTCATATTTTTGAAGGCCAGAACATGCATTGCTTAACTGGGCATCTGTTTGGAACCTATTTCTTGCTTTATATCAGTGAGCTTCCGGAATTCTTGGGTGGTACTTGTACCTGTGCAGAGAAAGGTGGTTGTATGTTGTCGGATAAGGGGCCATGGGATGATCCAGAGATCATGAAGATCCAATTTCATCTTCTTTCAGTTTTCTAATTGTACTTTGCTTCTTATTCTAATAACTTGTACTAAATGATGATCCAGATGGTACGGAATGGTGCACACAAATGCAGCACAAAAATTTCAATCTCGTTCGAGGACAAACCTAATTCTGCTCATAAGGTATTTCCGAGGAGAACACTTGTTACATCAGACTGCAGTCTTCCAAAGTTTTAGTCTGAATTGGTTTTATTTCACCCTTATTTACTTTCATTTTTCTCTCAAAAAAAATTCTAACACGAGGCTGATGGATATGCGTTGCAGCCTTGTAGGGTCAATTCTAATATAGAGGTGATAGAAACAGAATGACATGTAACTTAGTGATACATATTGTAGGTCCTTTCACATAAGGTTTTACCAATATGTAATCGGAAGGCCGGCGTTAAATTGGATGTACATTACCTGAATTGGTCCTACATTAAATACGCAGGATAAATAATTAATAATGAATTTTTCCACTTATTAATGCAGCGCGACATCAAATAGCATTATAGATCGAGCAATTGATTCAGAAGATGCTCAGCACAAGGACTTTCTTAGGCTGGTGAGTTTTGACACAATTTGTATGATTAAGCACTAGTATTATATGTTCAAACGCTGACAAGTTATCATAAATAGGATCATGTGGAAGGTTATCATGAATTATCTGCAAAGATAAAAACATTTTTGTCAACAGCATACGCTAAGTGGGATGCAGACTATGTCAATATTGATGATGATGTTCACGTAAATTTTGTTATGTCTCCAAACCTATGTCACTGCTATATCTGCTCGTCATCCCTAAACCTTAAACTCCCTCTGTCAAATGCATGATCAAGTTTGAAAAATTAAAGATATTTAAATCATCTTCAAAATTAAGTACAATGAACTCATTGATGCTGCATAGAATTTGTAGTAATCGGTGTCCGTTGTTTATCAAGTTTAATCAAATAAAGTTGTAATTATTTTATTAAGTTTAAACAAATAATGTTGTATTGTTATTGAATATTATCAGGAGTATTTACTTTGATGGTGAAAGGCGGAGTTTCTGTTGGTCAAGTGTTATTGGGTATAAATTGAATATATTGCAAGTTTTGATATTAGTTGATCAGTCATGTTCAGTTAATAAAAAAGGAAAATACTGGTCATTAGTTCATATTCTGACTATAGCATATTGGTTTTTTAATTTATTATTAATTTCCATGGATAAAGTTCCTATTGCTTTATTTATAAATTAATGCTGCGATGCAAGTATGCTAGTTGTAACTCTTGCCCCCATCGTTTAAAACCTAGGGTATATATAGGATGTATGAAATCTGGACCGGTTTTATCCCGAAAGTAAGCTTTAGAAAGAATTTATATCTTTTTATAATCTTTGTAGCTTCTGCTGTTGTAATCAACAAGCTCGGGTTCTCTGTAGGAATGTTAAGTACCATGAGCCTGAATTCTGAAAATTTAGAGAGGAGGGTAACAAATACTTTCCGCATGCAACTGGGCAAATTTATGCAGTCTCAAAGAATCTAGCAAAATACGTCTCTGATAACCAGTAAGAAATTGATTACTTATATTTTACTGTAAATCAACATTTTTTAGCAAAACTTTGCATACTACTACTATTTGTCTATTATTGCCACTTGCTTTCAAGGATTCACCAAGCAAATAGAGTTGAGGAGTTGTTAGTATGTTAATTAATTGCATATTTTTACTAGTGAAATTACAAAAAGTGAAATTACATATTTTTACTAGTGGTTAGGCAGGCCTGAGCCTATGTCTAAATTGAATTGTTTGACTGGTTAAGAGAAGCCATCACTCAGTTGAGGCACATAATGGTCATAATATTAGTATTTTTTTTTTCTAATTAAAATTTTATTACAAGAAAAAACCACTACAGAAGTAAAAGGGGGTATACCCTAATCAACAAAGGACCAGAACGGCTTATCTAGCATTAAAACATGGCAGACTTGCCAATGACTGTGTACCTATGGTGGACAAGGCTGTCGATAAGACTTGGCAAAAAACTGTGAAAGACGACAGACTTGCCATCCCCAAAGGTAGGTTATCTGATGATACTCTTTGTATGTGTTAGTACATATTTAAAGGGGACTGTGGAAATAAGTTTTGATATGATGTTCGATATTTTTTGGTAAATACCTCCAGAAGTTGACGCCTGCAGTACTTTTCACTTAATTATTAATACCCCAAATGTTTTTTTCATCCTTGTGATTAAGAACTTACAGTAACATTTGTTCTGAATTATATTTTATCTTTGTAAATGTAATATCTACAATGCCTGTAGCTGGAATTCAGCTGGAATTCTGAAAGAAATTTGTCTACATTTATTTTGTTGTCTTCAAGTTGTTCAACCACATTTTATCTGCAGGCAACTAGTCTCTTCAAGCTTGGCATGGATACTGATGCTCAAGAAGCACTTAAGGATGCCACAAATTTGGAATCCAAAAGAAACGGAAAGTGAAAGTGTATAGATTTTCTTAATATCTGTATCAGGTTTTTAATAATCGAATATGGAGATGCATATGGATGAGTGGATTAGATTTTGGTTGTAGATATATGGATGTTGGTTGTTTGTTGGACGTCGGAATGGTTAGATGTTGGTTGTCGGAGAATGTGGTTGGATTTTGGTTGTAGATACGGAAGTTAATTTAGTATATTTTCTGGTCATTTGTTAGATGTTGATTCAGTATTTTTTTTTTGCTTTTGTCTGAGTTTATGCACAAATGCAGAGGCTTATTTTTTTAAAAAAAGAACTCAAACATCGGTGCTTGTTATAAAACTGATGTGAAGCAACTAAAAATACATCACCTGCTTAAACGAAAAACGATGTCTAAACTAACAAAACAAATCAAATTATAAGAATGAAAACGATGTCTTAAATGTTAAAACACATCGCTTTGTGCAAGTATATATAAATAAATCAAAAGAAAACTGATGTCTTCCAGAACAATGTACATCAGTTTAACTTACGCAATCGATGTTAAAGCATAAGTTTCACATCGCTTCCTCAAGTAAAACTGATGTTATAAGTTATGTTTAACGTCGGTTGGGTAAATAAACTGATATAAAATACAGAGTAAGACATCAGTTTTTTTACGAATCTGACATCTATCAGTTAAAATTTCTTTCCTGTTATATGTTTATAGTGCTTTTTAACCTCCTAAATACCATTTTTCACAATTTAGTTTTAACATGTTATTAAAAAGGGCTAATTCTACATCAGTTTGCTAAGAAAACTGATGTATATGTACATCTTTAACATCGGTTTTTAGCCAATATTAAAGACCCCTACCTTTCTCTACACATGCGAAGACATCGGTTTGAAAAGAAAAAGACATCGGTTTATAACCGATGTCTAAGGGCATTTTTCTAGTAGTGAATGAATGTCAGTAATGCAGAAAAGGAGAGACTATTTCAGCAAGAATATCAAGTTGTCACAGATTCTATCTCTTTGGATGCTGAGACATTTACTCATCATGTTCCAGCTTATCAAACTCTAGTTGGACAGGGCAATGAGGATGCTGAAAGGATGCTCAACTTGGTGCACACTATTGCTTCTATACAAAGGGCCGAAGATGCCTTCACAACCATGCCACCCACAGCTGGTGATGACATTGATTATGGAACTGGTGGTTCTGAGGATTTATTTGGGGATGAAGAAGGGTTCATGGATATAGGGGGAGAAGCAGGCCCTAGCTCAAGATCAAACATGCCATATTGGGTATTTTCCAAGACATGTGATGAGCACCATTTCAAATCCACTATGTCTCACATCATTCAACAAACTCAGACAGCTCTTCAAACTACCACAAATGCCAACATCAAGAGCCTTCTACAAGCACACTTGAACTCTCTCCAACTATATCAAATTTAATTTTTCAGACATTCTATGGATGTCACTAAGCTGAAGACAGAAATTGATCAAGTCAAGAAGGATGTCACTGGCAGACTAGATGCTAAGTTTCCCAACACAACCATGCTTGACATCAACAGGCAACTGAGGAAAAACTCTGATCTGGCTAGCAAAGTGGACTCCTTGGATACAAGACTCAAAACCTTGGAAGCTTCCATCACTGCAATCCATTTACATCAAGCTCAAAAAACTCAGTTGCTTCAAAAGCTAGTGGCTACACGGACTTCTACCTCTACTCAACTTGATGCTAAAAAAGGGGAAGAAAAACTCAATTGTTCCAGTTAGCCAAGAGGAGCCAACAAGTGAGGGGGGAATGTGCTAAACATACAAGTCAGTTAAGTAATTGTGCCATAAATTACTTTTCCTAAGCCACCAGTCTTGGACAACATTGATCTGATCCAGATAGCAGCTGCTAAGTTGGAATCAAATAAAAAATTCAAAAAGCTTGATGTTGTAGTAGTTGAGAAGGAACTGGATGACAAATGGAAGAAAATTGATGAAGAGATAGTAAAGAAGTTTGGTCCAATTGAGAAGAAAAACAAGGTTTTTTCTCACTTCTCTCAATTGAAACAAATTTCTGCAAATGAAATGAGTCTGGGTAATTTAGAAAAGGGCCAACCTTCATGTATAAAGTCTCTAAAAGCTAACTTGGTTTTGAATCCCAAAAGAAATTATCCAAAGTCATCTGCCAAAAATCCCTTGGATCTTATGTTTGAGACTCCAAGGCCAGATGAAAAGAAGCTGTTGGCAAGGTTCATTGCATTCTTCAAAGATCCAACTGACTCAGTGCTAAAGAGAAGAATTGCTAAAATCTACAGGAACGGGAAAAAAATCTGTTTGGTAGCTGGACACCCTCAGTTTGCAGAAGCTAAGAAGGAAGAAAATGAGATGATTAAACAAGAAAAGAAGCAAGTTGCTTTAGATGCTAAGAAGCTTAAACAAAAGAAAATGCAAGCTTATATAGTAGCCAAGCTCCAAGCTGTGAAAACTACAACTGGGATTTCTGAGAAGCAACGTGTGATAGCTGAAGCTCAGGATCAGAAAATGCACAAGGAACCTCAACAGAAAAGGAAGTCCAGGTACAAAATCCTTCCCAAAAGAATATTGGACTTCAATGATGATAAGATGGAAGATTACATTCCCAACAAGTCTACATCTACAACTCAATCATCCAAGCCCTCAGAGGTGTAGGAGGAATTTAAGGTGGATCCTATAAGGAATTTTCATGGTGATCCAATAGTTCCCAAGGATAAGCCAGTAGACTGGGATAGTTTGCCTCTTCCTGAGCTTAATTTACCAATCTTCAACAAATTAAAGAAGACAAAGACAAGAGCAATCAAGAAGGTCAAGCCCGTGAGTCTCAAAACCAAAACCGTAACCAAAGCTCAACCAACTGTCAACAAGGGAGATCTTCTATATATCTGTGACATCAAGGAATTTTCAGATATAAATCTGTACATGGATGAACTAGAAGAGGTAAGAGCAATTGATGCTCACAGATATCTCCCTGAAAGACTGGTGTTCAAATACAAGGGTGGGAAAGAGATCATATGGCCCCTTTACAGGATTCTTCAAGAGAGTAGTTCTATTTTGATAAAGATCTTCTCATCTTTCAAGAAAAATTTTGGATTTAATGTGACTGCCAAGAAAATGGTCCTAAAGAAGATTGAAGAACTAAGGAGCAGAAAAGCCTCAGATGCACTCCCAAGGACTCTATTAATTCCCTTCACAGGAAATAGAGTAAACTTGAGGCCTTACTGGCTGATGGAATTCATGGATGAAAAAGGTGTTAGGAGATTCTTCAGACTGGATGACCAATTGAGCATCTCAAGCAATGAGACTCTATTGGAAATGCAAGAAAAGTTGGATCTATTAAATGCTGAAGAATTTGAATTTCATAGACAACTCCAAAATCAAACAGAAGAAAACAACAAGAAGCTTGGGAAGAAATCAAGACAATCAAGGAGATAGATTACATCTGCTCAGACTAGAGGAGCACCTTGAAAATGATTGTGAGAACTCTTTGTACACTTCACTTTGTTCAATTTTCAAATAAGCTGTAGCACTTACTAGTTTTATCTACCATAATTCAATCTGTACACTTAGGGTGTTTTGTTATCATCAAGTTTCTCTTAATTTATGGCTATAATTCCGGTAGACATAAATTGGGGGAGATTGTTAGAAATATGTTGTGAACTTGATGATAAGTTGAACAAAACACCTTTGTAGATTTAACATAGTGTATTTGTAGCTCTCGACGGATGTTCTACTATAGTCCCGACGGATGAACTTCATAGTCCCGATGGATGACAATTGAACATTTATCGAGAGTGTAGCTTATGTAAAAATAAGTCTTGTAGCACATGCATGTAAACAACAATATATTAGTAGATGATGTAGGATTCTTTAAGTCATGTTGACTACTAGATTGATATGCAAAATGGGTTGGTTAATTATAAATATAAGATGTCTTGTAATTCTGTATAAGTGAAATAGAGTCAAGTGACAGAAAGGCTCTCGACGGATGATCTACAAAGGCTCCCGACAGATAATCAACAAGGTTCCCGAAGGATGACTAACATAGTCCCGACAGATGATCATAATTCAAAAGAGCAGTTGACAGTGACAACACAGTCACATGCGTCGGGTGTTTGCAAATGAAATGTGGCAGCCTAATTGCAGGATTTAGAGAATAAAAAAGCATTACCATTTCCATGCAATTATGAAGATATTCAAAGATGCTGGATAGAGTAATGAAGTAGCATGGAATTAGACTATAAATAATTTTTATTTTACTTGTTTGTCTTTTTATCATGTAACTTGGTAGTATATAAACCAAGTGTAGCAAGTGGAACTAACGAACCAAGTAAGCATTATTTTCAGAGAGATAGATCAAGCTGTATCTGTTAAGCATCTCTTTATAATTCTATAAGTTCACTTGTAAGCAGCTGTGTGCTATTCAAGCATCACAAAGTTCTCATCTTTATGTATATATCTCTGGTGGATAAGTTCAAATCCACCAGAAAATTTTGAGGCCTTATGTTTTATTGCTTTGTGTTTTGATTTCCATTTTACTTTCATTCCGCACTTCTTGCAAAATCAAACACAACTATATATTAAGTTAGAACATTCTTAAAATCAGAAAAAGAATCTAGAATTACATTCAACCCCCCCTTCTGTATTACTTGTTGCATTGATTAGGAATAACATTCTCTATAAGCTGTTTTGGACTTCTCGATAAGTCATTCTGGAGTTCTCGAATAATTTCTCAATATGACTTGATCTGTGACTTGTAGATATCTTGACTTAGAGCATTTTTCCTAAAACAGATTTATTTAACTGCAAACTTCTTCACAATTTCTCTGAGACATGATCTTCTTGATCTTCTTCCAGAGTTTATTCTTAGGCTTGCGACTGTTTATAGAAAAACACTCCAGTCTAATCTTTGCAAGTAATACAATACAAGATACAAATTTAGATTATCATACAACTAATTCTTATGGCTGTCAATTTGACTTAGTCTTGTTATAGTACAGGCATATCTTGCACAACAATTATTTGCTTTAAAATCTTGAATATCATATATGTATTGCATGTAGAACATTACAAAATATTTGATTCTACGAAACATGTTTAGTTTGCAGAATATTATTTCATCTTGTAGAACATACATATTCTTGTTATTAAACTTAAAAGATCTTCAACAATTTTAATGAATTATAGATATTCGTAGAACATATTTCATAAAATAAAATAGAAATGTAAAATTATTCAAATTTTTACACCAAACTTAGTTATGTAAATTACAAGTGTTTTCTTGATCATTAAAATGGTAAAGAGAAGATTATCCGAAAACGAAAGACATGTGGTCTTTCAATTTTTATGGGAGAACATAATACGCGAGAAATTAAAAAGAGGCTTAATTTTTGTAGCAAGCGGGAAGTTATGTTGTTCAACCAACACCATAAAAAGATTATGGCTTCAAGCTCAAACAACTTTTACAAATGGACTACCGATGGATATTTCATTAAATCTCAAAGGGAAAGTGGGAAGGAAAAGGATCCAGCTTGATCCTACAGAAGTGTTACGGATTCCGTTGTGCCACAGAACAAATATAAGATCCATATCGAGTGCCCTTAACATGGCCAAGTCTACTTTGCATCGACGAATTAAAGAAGGTGAAATTCTAGCTCATACCAATGCCATTAAACCTTTTCTTACTTATACAAACAAAAAAGCTAGACTAATTTTTTGCTTGCAAAAACTTAAATAATCATCACTAAAATACAAATCTTGAATCTGATGATATGTTTAATGACGTGCATAACGATGAAAAGTGGGTTCTTCCAAATAAAAGAATCAGAGAGGTATTATAACCAAGTCCATTCGAACATGCAAAAGTAAAAGGTTTATTACTAAAGTAATGTTTCTTGCTAATGACAACATACAATTTGATGGTACGGTACATTTCCGTTTGTCCATAAAGAACCAACCCAAAGAAAAAGAAAAACAGAGCAACTGGTACAATGGAAACAAAAACATGTAATTTTGTGACGAAGGATGTAAATCGCTTGTGCTTGCTTGAACAAGTTCTTCCCAAAATTCGAAAGAAATGGCCTCTTTTCTCTTCACCTGTAATATATATTCAGCAGGATAACGCCCGGCCTCACATATGTACCAATGATGACGAATTTATATAAGCTGCAAAATAAGAAGGATTTGATATAAAGCTGATTTTCTAACTACCGAAAAACCCAAACTTGAATGTGCTTGATCTCGGTTTTTTAGATCAATACAAGCACTTCAATATCAAGGAGCACCCAAGAATATCGATAAGTTGCTAACTACGGTTGAAAAATTATTTAATGAGTTATCGGCGGATTGTCTCAATAAGGTATTTTTGTGTTTGCAGATGTGTTGACGGAAGTAATCAAATGTCTTGGAAGCAACTCTTGTAAATCCCATTTGGCACAAAATGGTGTATTTCCTGTAAATATCAACTGTGATGTTGATGTAATTCAGCAATCAACAACTTTTTTACAAATTCAGTAGTTGTTCTTGATGCACCGGGGTAACTTTTGGTTCAAGCCGGTGTCTTGTATTTATGGTATATAAAGGTTTGGTGAATATCATTACCTTTTGATATATATATATATATATGAATGTAAATTATTGTTGTGAATGTTGCATTTTTTGATCCCCATGTTTGGCTCTAAATAATGGGTTAAAAATTTTATATTATGGCTAGTCTTGCTAGTTTGATGTGTAATTATCACACTTTGAATAATTTAAAATTTTTGACATAAACTTGTGATTAAAAGTCAAAGTTAGCTAGCGTAAATGCAAAGGTTTTTATAGTCATTTGCATTTAAAAGTACATAAAGTTCTTTTCCGTAAATAAGAAGGTTCAAAAATTTTGGGACATCCATTTAAGGAAAGTGACTCATATAAAATGGGACGGAGGGATATATTTTATAATGTTTTGATTTCAGAACATAGGTGCCCTCTGAAGTCTCCGGTAAAATAGTTGTAACATCCCACGTCGATAAGAATAAGAGTGTTTGGGATCTTTATAGATACAATTCAACAACTAATGTGTACCAAATCGCTAGCTTTTTTGGACTGAACTGTGGTGGGTTGTTGCGTCATGTTATGCATTCGATTATGGATTTGGATGTTATAAATGATATCAGAACTCTGTCCGGGTTCCGTATGTGTGTTTGTGAGATTGACGGGGACGTCGATCCGATAAGAAGGGGTATTTCATCGATAAGAATAAGAGTGTTAGAGATCTTTATAGATACAATTCAACAACTAATGTATACGAAATCGCTAATTTTTTTGGATCGACCTGTAGTGGGTTGTTGGGTTCCGGTATGCATTCGGATGTGGGATTGGATGTTAAAAATTAAAATAGTGGTCTCCATAAAATTACTTTTATTCTATAAATTACGGAATATTACAGTTATTCAATTCAATTCGTAAAATTTATTGGACAGAAAATATTACTAGAACTCGTGTTGAATAATATTATCGAAAGAGCTTATCGAATCCGGACGAGCTAAATGACTCCTCATGACCCTGATTTAGGGAACCCTGACGTTGCTCTAACAGATTTTCGTTTGTGTAACTTCTACTTTTTTTGGGACATAAGTCACGCGTAATTTTTGAACCTGATAGATTAAAAATTCCATCCAAATTAGTTAAATATAAATTAAAAAATAATATTAAATTACCATTTCTCTTCTATATATAATAGCACAACAAGGGGATAATATTGTGAGATTAAAAAGTCTCATTGAAAAGACTAAACTACCCATGTTTTTAATATTTATATAAAAGTTGTGCTTTGTGGGAATCGAACTCAGGTTGCTTCATTCTTCTATACAACTTCCTACCACCGCACCATATTATTTTTATCATACACATAGTATGTAAATGTGCTAAAGGAATATTTTATTTAACTTTAAACATAGCTACTTGAATTCCGCAAAAAAAATGATAGTTACTTAAATATTTATACAATTAATTTTAAAGAACTAAATTCCAGATATAAAGTTAGGCATAATACATAAATGGACTATTATTTTATTTATTATTATTTTTTAGTTTGAAAATATATCTCATATATTTTTAACAATTTTTTATTATAAAAAGTAATTAAAATATATATATATATAATTTTTAAAGAAAATATTGAAAATAGAATCGCCTATATATAAATAATCTAGATTGGTATTAAATATTTAGATAAGTTCGAATTATAATGAGTCAATGAATTTTAATTTATTTTGAATTTGAAATCAGAATTTGGCCCATTATTCAAAAAATACTCGAAATTTGACTACATGACTACCCGAAAAATATTGTCACGTTCTACGTTTAGTAAATTTAAATTACAAATTGGACGAGAATTTCTTATCAATAATGTGAAATCTTTTGATATCTTATATTAATATAAATTAATATGTTTGAGGTATTTATATGATCAAGTCAATTGATTATTTGTATTAAAATTACTAACTTCACTGATAGCGCAATAATGTTTTGGGACTTGTCCCGATTTTAAAAATATTTGAAATTTGATATCAGATCTCACGAGATTTGTTAAAACTACGATGATATATTAAATCGATTTATTTTTCATTTTTCACTTTAAAAAAACTAGCATTTTAAAAAAGAATTCTTTTAGATAAACAATATTTATTAATCAAGATAATATTGTACAAATATTTTGAATTATTTTAATATTTTGAATTATTCAAATAAAAGTTATATCTATACTATATTGTAGCATTTGATTCAATACATTTTATACTATTTAAAAAATATATATATATTGTTCAATAATTTGAAGGAATTAACCAGTTCAACTAATATTTATAAAACTTTATCGAATTGAAAAATATTTAATTTTAGGAAAATAGTATACAATATTATCAAATTATTATATGAAGAAATATTAGAGTCGTAATGAAAGAAACTTAAAAATAGTTTAAATACCAATATAATTACAATTTTTCCTTCAAATTCTTGAAAAAAATCATGAACATCAATAATAAGTCTTACAATATATAATTTATTTTTATGTTACGTGATTGATACTCGGTCGCGTAAAAAACAGATATGGATTGTTTGTTAGTGATAATGTGAATACCATATATAAATTATTGCAATTTATTTATTACATAATTTTATTTTTGAATAATTATAAATACATTTTATTTAAGTAATCAATTGCCTCACTAGATATTAATAATTATTATACATGTACATAAATCAGATATTTAGCATATAAATAATTGAAAACATCATAATTTTCTTAGAAATGTAACATACGATAATTCACATGCTAACATAGACACATATAACTTAATCCTATTTTATTAAGAGTAGTGTAAAAAACTAACATTTTTCCAAACATACATACGTTAAATTTCAAAAACTAACATCTTTCATTAAAATCGACTTTTATATTAATGTAAATTTTATATTATTTTATATTATGATTGTAAGTAGTTTTGAATTTAGTTATTCATTTTTTATCTTTTTAAATTGAGTAAGTTAATTGTAAGTTAGTAGATGACTCAGTAATAATATAGACCAGTTATATAGTTTATTTAAATGAAATTCAAAATTTTTGGTCAACTCTGTATTCAATATATATGTTAGTTTTTAACTTTTTCTTTGTAAACATACCAACGACATTCTACATATTAAGTTTATTTGTTTTATTTTAAACGTACACTGACTACCCTGTTTATAATCATTCATTAAATACAATTATATAACACAAACAAGAATACATATATTTTTCTTAATAAACTATATTGGAAACGTTGTGTAATTTAGTAATGTCTTGTATGAAAATGATACACAGATAAATACGTTAGATATTATACAACATTTACAAATAAGAATATAACTAAAAACATTATAATTACATGCATAAAAAAATTCTAAAAAATAGCCATGCCTAGCACGGTTATTATGCTAGTTATTTAGTAATCAGCTGACAATATTCCAACATCAAGAACCGTTAATTTAACGTCTGCAAAAGAACTATGTTTAGATGTTTGAGGCCTGAGGGGATGGCGCGTGTGAAATGAGAGGAAAATATCAAGGCCACGTAGGCAGATCAGAGGAAGAGAGAGAAGCCAGTTAAAGATCCTCCCCTCTCTCTCTCTCTCCTCAATCATTTTCTCTCTCTACACTCCTTAACCACTCTCATTGCCAATCTTCTTGTTTTTACAGTCTGTAAATTAAACACAAATTCAAGAACGCAAACCCCATCTCATATACAGAGATTTTCAACCATAGATTTCTGTAAATCATTAGGTACTCAATTTATGTTTTATTTATTTTTATTATGTTTTCTTCAGCTCTATCTTTGATGGGTATGTTAAGTTGATGTTAAAATGTATGTAAAAATTGATTTTTTAGCTTTAATTCTTGATTTTCTTGATGTACTTATAAGAAAGCAGGTTACTTTTTTTATTTCTGATGGGAACAAGATGTGGGGTTTCTTTGTTTTGTTTAGTTGTGATTTATTTTCTGTTTTTTAGAGTAATTTTTTTTATGTATTTTTAAGTTGTTATGTTGAGCTTCATCTTTTATGGGTATGTTGTACAAGAAGATTGATTTTTTAGCTTGATTCATAATCTTCTTCCTGTGGAGATATTAAAGCAGGTTTCTTTTTGATTTGTGATAAAATAGGTTTCAGGTTTCCCCTTTTTTTGTATTTATTGTATTATTATTGTATTATAGTTTTCGAGTTTTATGCAAGCTTGGTGCAGACAATTTTGATTCAAGACTACATATTTATGTAATTGTAATCTTAAAATTATAAAAAAATGAAGTTGCGTAGATTTAAACGAAGTTGTGATACCCTATGTCTCTTTGAGGCTCAAATCCGACCTCTTGTTACCTTTAGAGATAATAAGAGAGTTATCCGCTAGGCTAAAGCTACCAGATTTTGTGATTTGTTGTAGTTTTTAATCATGTTATAGGGATACAGATAATTACAAGTTGTGGTACTTTGCAACTAAGAGATGTAAAAATTATTTCTTTCAATATATAAAGCGAGCTCAAGGTCTCTCTTACTATTTAAGAGATCTGGCTAGTCCGATTTGTAATGTTGAATTACAATCTTTTGGTACTTGATTGGTTGCAGTAGAAGCGGAAACTGACGATTGTGGCTTTGTTAGTTGGTCCCAGCTTGTTGCAGTCAAGAGGTTACCGTGAAACAACTCATAATGGCCACATCATGTGAGAGGTGGATTGATGGTCTTCAGTTCTCTTCATTGTTTTGGCCTCCTCCCCATGACAAACATCAAAAAAAGGTGTGACTGGTTTCTTAATCGATCATTCAAATCTTCTTTGCGATTGTCGGTTGCTTAAACATATTACATTTAGTCTAAAACTTTGTCGAGCTATCGTGATAGCATCTAAGCTTAAATGGGTTACGTACTTCGGAATTTGTAATATATTGTGTACCTTAATGCTCTGAGATTCCTACATCTTAGAAAAGGTTTGATTCCTTTGGTAACTTTAGGAAATTAAATAGAGAACATTATGAAATAACACAAGATATCTGTGGAAATGTAAATTGTTTAAAATTCAAACATAATTCTCAAACTTGAACTGTACATAATTGTGGAAGCTCAGTTGAACTTGTACATATATCCCGAACATGAACTTTCACCTAATTTCAGAACTTGTATGCTCACTATTTTGCCTTAGGGGTGAATCTCACACATCTTCTTGTTTTTATATATTTTTCTCATTCTTACTTGAAAATATAGACAATTGTGATTCTTAGCATTCTGCTCCTCTTATTAGGCTCAAATCACTGCATATGTTGATTACTTTGCTCAATTTGAATCAGAACAGTTTCCTGAAGATATAGCCGAGGTAATTTATTTGCTATATACTAGTAGTATACCTCTCAAGTAGTTTTATTAGAGAAAAATTGTGAATCAAGATACTCTTTTCAAATTCTTTGCCTTCGTATCATCCTTTTTATACAATGGTGTATCTTGGTGGATGATGCTAATTGGTAACGTATTATGTTTTGACAGCTGATCCGGAACCGTTATCCTTCAAATGAAAAACGCCTCTTTGATGATGTTTTAGGTAATATATTATCTTATGTTGCTTTCCCAGAGTATATTGATAAACTTTAAGATTATCATTTTTTTTTAAAAAAAAGAAAAAGAAAATTCACATTTATGAGAGAACCTAGTGACTTACGAATATTTGTATATCTCTTCACAGCAACATTTGTCCTTCATCATCCGGAGCATGGACACACCGTCATTCTTCCTATAATTTCATGTATCATTGATAGCACAATTGAATATGACAGGACTTGCCCCCCTTTTTCTTCTTTCATTTCCTTGGTCTGCCCAAGCAATGAGGTAATAAACTCACGGGCATCAACATTCTTGCTCACTGTATACATGAAATATTCTAATTAAAAGAGCATTTAACGATTGTAATTGACATTCGACATTTAGATCTATGTAGTGTTCCGCACCATGTAATGTGGTTTAAATTCAGTGTAAAACTTACTGTAATTATTTTACAGGATGAGTACTCTGAGCAGTGGGCTCTGGCATGTGGAGAAATCCTGCGAATTTTAACTCACTATAATCGGCCAATATACAAGGTTGAACGACAGCACAGTGAAGCAGATAGAAGTTACAGTGGCAGTCGTGCTACAACAAGTAACTCTGTAGACGGTGAATCAGTTCAACCATCAGTGCAAAATGAAAAGAAACCATTGCGGCCCCTGTCTCCCTGGATAACTGATATACTGCTTGCTGCACCACTTGCAATTAGAAGTGATTACTTTCGTTGGTAAGTGACTACGATAAACAAGACATTTACTGAATCATGGGTATGTTTGTGCATTTCTAAAGATGAGTGTGTGGGTACATATATAAATATATGTGTACATCATATATATGATGAATCTAGCTATTCCTTGAAAACTGCTAAACAGTAAGTGTGAGTCTATCACTAATGAAACCAACTACGTGGTGATAACTCCTATTCTGGAAGCTCATGAAAATTATTATGCGTTAGGTGTGGTGGTGTGATGGGGAAATACGCTGCTGGAGAGCTTAAGCCACCATCTATCTGTAAGTGGCTTTAGATCATATTTATCTAACAAATGCCAAGACTCCTAAGTCTGTTTCTCAACCTATTTCTGCAGAAACAGGTCGCTATCAATTATAATTCCAAATGTTCTATGGAGAAATTAAATATTTATTTGTATTTATTAGGAACTGAGGTGAGGTGTAAAACTGATACCTGTCCTGCACCAAAAATACCTCACATAATTATGTTTAGCTTTATTTTGTATGAGCCTGGTCGCTACTGGAGTATATGTTTGCACTTCTCTGGGATTTTTTCAGATAAAGTTCTAAGTAACCATAAATACAAAAGAACAAAAAGTAAAGGAGATTATAGAAAACAGAACATGGCATAACAGTGCAGTCTCAGGTCATAAATGTAGTACTAGTTACTTTAAAAATTAGATAAAATGCAACTACGTCTATATTCATCTATTTAATTTTCTTATATCTTTCCAACGACAGCATCTTCACGGGGAGCTGGAAAGCACCCTCAGCTAATGCCATCGACTCCTAGATGGGCCGTTGCTAATGGCGCTGGTGTAATATTAAGTGTTTGTGATGAAGAAGTGGCTCGCTATGAGACTGCTACTTTGACTGCAGCCGCTGTTCCTGCACTTCTTCTTCCTCCTCCGACGACATCTACGGACGAACATCTTGTAGCAGGGCTGCCAGCACTAGAGCCATATGCCCGGTTATTTCATAGGTAACTTTGTCTACCATTATAGGCGGTATATATCTTTGTAGGAAAAAGACGTTCACTGCATTTTGATGTATGTTTCCGTATAACAATATTGATTTTTTCATGTCTTTTGGTTAGATATTATGCAATTGCTAGTCCAAGTGCCACCCAAAGACTTCTTCTTGGACTTCTAGAAGCACCGCCATCATGGGCGCCAGATGCCCTGGATGCAGCTGTACAACTTGTGGAACTCCTTAGAGCAGCAGAAGACTATGCATCTGGAATGAGGGTACATTATAACAATCTCTTACAGTTTAATATTTCAAGTGGTTAGCAGTTCTGTGTATATAAATATGGACCCGACTTATATAAGCTTTTGTTTTGAAAGTAAAACTTTTCCTTGATCACTTTTTTTGACAGATTCTAGAGTCTCACCCTTTTTACTCTTTGATTGAAGGCATCTGTTCGTAAATGTTAAACAGCATCTTTGGTCACCTTAAATAGTAATCTTCTTCTATAGGCAATTTCTTTCAGCCTCTGAGTTGGGGATTGGAATCATCTTGGACAGTGATCTAATAGTCTCTAGTTTCTGTTAATTTATAATTTTTTTTGCATAAAATGTTGTTTGTTAGCAGTTTGTGCCTGGGTTGAACCTCCCACACTAAGCAACGTTGTTATTTACTTTTACCCAACTTCATTACATTTAACGTTAAAAGTTTCGAATACAAATGAAATTCAACTTTCACTAACACATAGCCATCTTGTACAAACTTATACTTCTAATGAGGTTGAATCTTCTTCAGAATTAGGTAATCAAGTATATTACGAAATCAATGTAAATTATCGCCAATTTTTTTTTTATAAACATATGTATTTCCATCAGGCATCAGCATTTAAAAATTTACATTATGAACTGTTACATTTGGTAGTATAGAATAATAATCAAGTTACAGTTTTAATATTAACTTGTGTATACAGACGCAACCTTACAAAGTTATTGTGAAGTAATGCAGTGTTTAAGATTAATGTCTCCTAAAAATTTGTGTTGATGTAAGTTATAAGTACTAAGGTAGAAAAGAATACCTGTTTATCAATCTATGGTCTATCTGATGGAATTACTGATATTTGTTTTATACATTGGAGTAGCTTCCGAGAAATTGGATGCATTTGCATTTCTTGCGTGCAATTGGGACCGCAATGTCCATGAGAGCAGGTATAGCAGCAGATGCAGCAGCTGCTTTATTGTTTCGTGTACTTTCGCAACCTGCTTTGCTTTTCCCCCCACCAAGACAAGTTGAAGGGATTAAAGCTCAACTTGAACCAGTAGGTGCTTCCATATCATTGCAGAAAAAACAGGTATTTGCCATTAGAAATATAGTTAATGATGAATGGAGTTGAAGGCTTCAAGGAACTATATGTCCTTTATTTTAAAATACCTTCTGGTCATTTTTTGCCTAGAAATAGTTATGCACATATAATAATCTGATTTTCATCCGTTTTTTTTGATGTACAGAGAGAACAGCCATCTGCTGAAGCAACTATAGAAGCCACTGCCCAAGGGATTGCCTCACTTCTTTGTGCTCATGGTCCTGAGGTTGAATGGAGAATATGTACTATATGGGAAGCTGCCTATGGCTTGATTCCCTTAAGTTCCTCAGCTGTTGATCTACCAGAAATCATAGTTGCAACCCCATTACAACCACCCATTTTATCGTGGAACCTGTATATTCCTCTCCTTAAAGTCCTAGAGTATCTTCCCCGTGGTAGTCCTTCTGAAGCATGTCTCATGAAGATTTTTGTTGCATCTGTTGAGGCAATTCTTCAAAGAACATTTCCACCTGAATCCTCGAGGGAAGAAGAAAGAAAAACGAAATATTCTTTTGGGTCTGCCTCTAAAAATCTTGCCGTGGCAGAGCTTCGTACAATGGTCCACTCTCTATTTTTAGAATCCTGCGCCTCGGTAGAGCTTGCTTCACGCCTGCTTTTTGTTGTGTTAACTGTGTGTGTTAGTCATGAAGCACAGCCCAACAGGGGCAAGAGACCAAGAGGAGAAGACAGTTATCCTTCTGAAGAATTTACTGCAGAGTTGCAGGTAGTAAATAATCCACCAAGAGACCTGGGAACTACAAAATTAAAAAGACAGGGACCTGTTGCAGCTTTTGATTCCTATGTCCTTGCAGCTGTCTGTGCTCTTGCTTGTGAACTCCAGCTTTTCCCATTGATCTCGAGGGTTGGGAAAAAGGCCAGATCTATTGGTGGTGTAAAGGATGTTGTGAAGACTGTGAAAGTTAATGAACCTCCTAGTGATTTTCGCAATAGTATCGACACAGCAGTTTCTCATACTCGCAGAATATTGTCAATTTTGGAAGCATTCTTTGCTTTGAAGCCATCCTCAGTTGGCACCTCATGGAGTTACAGCTCAAATGAAATAGTTGCAGCTGCCATGGTGGCGGCTCATATTTCTGAATTATTCAGACGGTCAAAGGCTTGCATGCAAGCTCTCTCTGTACTGATGCGCTGCAAGTGGGATAATGAAATTCACTTCAGAGCGTCTTCTCTTTATAATCTTATTGACATTCATAGAAAAGCAGTAGCATCTATTGTCAACAAGGCAGAACCATTGAAAGCGCACCTGTTGCATGCACCTGTTAGAAAGGATTCTTCTTTGATTGACCACGTAAAAGTTCAAAATTTAATTTTAAATCCTTCTTACGCAGATTTGTCGCAGAGTTTACCCTCTCAAAGCTTCGGAAATTCAAGATCTCTATATAAGTGTAGGAAAGTTTCTCATCCATGTGATTCTGGTGCCACTGGCAAAGAAATCACAAGTTTCCCATTTGATGCTTCAGATTTAGCCAACTTTCTCACAACAGACAGGCACATAGGATTTAATTGCAGTGCAAGAGTTCTGTTAAGATCGCTGATGACCGAGAAACAAGAATTATGTTTCTCAGTTGTTTCTTTGCTGTGGTACAAATTGATTGCAGCACCAGAAACACAACCTACTGCAGAAAGTACTTCTGCTCAGCAGGGGTGGAGACAGGTAATTTTCTATGTCCGATAAAAGCTCGCAATTACTTTTAGGATATTGGAGCTGTTGGTGCATGGACCTAACTGTTATGTAGTGCATGGTAACCTTCTGATTGCAAATTAATGTTTTCTTTTGCTATCAAAATTAGAGGTAGTGGGGTATTGATTTTTGTGAAATTGTAGATATCTGGGACACAGAATTGCAAAGAGTAAATTTTGGGCTTTATGAAAAAAGCCAGGAACCAGCTATATATGATACTGGAATTAATTGCTAGCTGCGTCCTTAATTTTTACTCGGACTTGTTTCCAAGACTGTTGAATTAATAATGATTTACGTTGTAATAGTATTTTTCTATTGATATGATTACATGTCCATTATCATGTTTTTCTCTTTCATCTTTGTCTTATCCAATTGGTCAGTGATTGTTTTACTTGCACGGCTGCACTCTGTTTTAATGTAGTGACGTGTTTTGTATTGTGTAGTTTCTGTGTTGGAAGTCGCAGGCACTTCACATGTGTCTAATCACTAATGAGACCTGTACCCTCATCTTATAGTAAAGAGTGGGGCAGGGATGACTGGACTAAAGACCTTAAAATTAAGATGCAACTTTGCCGTAAAGTGAAAATCATATACAGTAGCTACATACTTGAATGCCAAATTCTGTCTGCCGTTCATATATATGTGCAGGTAGTTGATGCGCTCTGCAATGTGGTTAAGGCATCACCGACAAAAGCAGCAACAGCTGTTGTACTTCAGGTAGCTTTAAGATACTACCAAAAGGCAATTGGTGGAAAACAGTAAGTACAAACTAGTTATACTAATGGATAAATTTAAAGGGTTATGGCATTGTCTTTTTTGCAGGCAGAGAAAGAGTTGCAGCCATGGATTGCAAAATATGATGACCTTGGTCAAAAGATGTGGAGAACCAACCAACGCATTGTAAAACTGATAGTGGAGCTAATGAGAAATCATGAAGCTCTTGAGTCATTGATAATTTTGGCTAGCGCTTTAGACCTTCTTCTGCGTGCTACTGACGGAATGCTTGTCGATGGAGAAGCATGCACATTGCCACAGCTGGAGGTAAAATTACAATTTTTTTATATAGCCGTGTAATGTATACTTCTTCAAAATATTTTATTGTAAATTTAGTTTTTTTGACATCAGGAGTTTAAAGTGTTATGGACTCCATATGTACCTTGTTCATTATTCATTATTTAAGCATATTATGGAGTAATCAAGATACAATTTGTTGATGATATATTTACATGTAATGAGCAGCTTTTAGAAGCAACAGCCAGAGCCGTTCAACCAGTACTCGAGTGGGGAGAATCTGGGGCGGCGGTGGCTGATGGACTCTCAAACCTGTTGAAGGTATAGATTCAATACCGTTATCAACTTTCCAATCTGTTATCGTATTTTGAGTGCCGTTTTCCGATTCTTAAAGATTGCTTTCTTTGCAATTATACTATGACTTTTTAGTAAGAGGATATGTGGACAACCTTCTATGATGGCAAAGAATAGTTTCTGTTTTGAGGACAACTGAATAAAAATATACTATGTATTTATGTTCCTGAAATAATGATAATACATGACATGAAAATTATCCTATAGTTGGATGCTGTTTTGTAAATTTCATTTTCTTTAAAATGCTAGTATGCTACGCTGTTGCTTGCAAACTTGACACTGCATGACACCATATGATTATGTGTGATCTTCATATGACCACTTGGTATAGGCAGCATCTTTATTTTGGTCACACATAAATTCCAGAAGCTTTACTAACTCCTAGTCTTTCATTGTGCAGTGTCGCCTTCCAGCTACAGTCCGTTGTCTCTCTCACCCAAGTGCTCATGTCCGTGCTCTTAGCATATCGGTTCTTCGTGCTATTTTGCAAGCTGGTCTAATACATTCTGGTAGTAAACAAGTGGAGATTAATAGCATCCATAACCCTGCCTATCAATACCTAAATGTAGATATCATCGACTGGCAAGCAGATATCGACAAGTGCCTAACATGGGAAGCTCACAGTCGACTTTCATCCGGCATGCAAATGCAATTTCTTGATACGGCTGCCAAAGAATTAGGATGCACAATATCCATTTAAACTTGAAACTAACTCAGGACGCAACCCTCGTAAGGTTTGCATTTCTGGCCCCTTGTCACCACTTTGATTCGTGAACATGAAGAAACTTTTAATTTCATGAAGGATGTCTGAATATAAACGCCACAAAATTGTATAATCCTTCTTGATGTTTATGTACAGTTGAACTCTGAACAAGACAACAATTAGCCTAATTCCATGTTATGTTGTATTTGCTCAAGTACTTCCCTTGAGTTAGTTGTAATATGGATTGTTTTGACACGAAAGAACTGCTGATTCTACGACTTGGGTCGGGGTTTTCTAGCTCAGCTGTTTGTAACAATATTTTTATTTTATCCATTTATTCCTTTTTTTTCCGGAAAAGTTTATAGCTTCTATCAGGAGAGGTGGTAGTATATAGTAAGTTCTTGTAGGTTGGAATAATTTTTTGCGATGCGAGGATACCAGTAAAAGATGGCGCATTTGTAGTAATTTCAATTTCAAAATGCTAAAGGTTACCATCTCGGCATCTCCTATGTTCTAAAAATTAACGATTTTACCAATAAATCGGATATTTATCGTTTTAAGGTAGAGGTATAATTCAAACCAAGCCGGCTCGAACTCGACTCGAGCTCGACTTGATAAAATGTGATAAAATGGGCTCGACTCGACTGGAACTTGTTTTCGAGTTCGAGCTTGAACACATTTTCGGGCTCGAGAAAGAACTCGAGTCGAGTTTTTTTGAGCTCAACTCGAGCTTGACACGAAAAACTCGAAAGTCGAGCTTGACACGAAAAACTCGAACTCGTCTTGGCACGAACTCGAACTCGATTACCGTTTTCCTATTTTTTTTAAATATTTATGAATTTGATATATATTTTTCATCTAATTATTTATTAATATTAATTTTACAAATTAATTTGCTAGGTTTTTTATATTTACAAGTTTTATTATATTAGAATTATAAATCGTATTAACTCCCTTAGTTAAATATTTTATGAAAAACTTCAATATTAATTAGCTAGAGTACAAAATATATGCTATCTAAATTTAAAAATAAATTAAAAAAATAATAGCTTATTTATTGTTATCAAAATAAATCATATCAACTTTTGTAATTGAATTTTAGTTTCTTCACATGATAATACCTTCTCAAATGGTTGTTTTGTCGATCATATCACATCGGCTTCTTTAGGCTAATTATATGTAAGATATAATGCTCATATTGTTATATTTATATATGGTGATGAATAATAAGAAGGAGAAACTTTCACATACTTAAATGAAAATATTCAACTAACATTTATATTATTATCAATAGTGAAATGTACGTATATTATTTCTCAATTATCACTTTAATTAATATTTTGACCAATGAATGCATTCAATCACTTAGTTAAACTCGGTTTTTAATTTTTATATACATATAGATTGACAATTGTACAATTATAGATTCCAATAATAAGATAGTAACATTGTCATGTGCAAATTGTAATATTACTTTTAAATTATAAAAGTAATTTATAAGTCGTAGCCCCAATTGCACTTCGTGACAATTCATACTAATAAATATAATTTATATAATTGTTAATGATTCTAGGTCTATGGTGCCCATTTTGAAAAATCAAAAATTAAATATATTCATGATAAAAATCACATTTTTTCATTGTTATTATTTATTATCGTATATTATTATCTATAGCACATAATAAAATAAAATGAACCCGTAAAATATTTATCAATATTAGAATATTGTTTAATTGATCAGGAAAAGTTAGAGTATTGAAAATATTAAGTATGTTATTCTAAAATTTTATTGTTCCATATTAAATGGATCAAAAAAAAGATATTTTTAGGTTGAACTTGAAATTAATATAATAAAATCAAATATTTTCGTGAAATTGAAGTCAAAACTCGAAAATTAGGGAAACTCAACTCGAAAACTCAGTCAAGCTCGAAAACTCGATAACCTCAAACTAAAACTCGTTAAACTGGGATAAACTCGAAATCTCGATAAAAAAAATCGATAAACTCGAAAACTCGCGAACAGCTCGAACTCGACTCGTTTAATTTACGGGTCGAGTCTGAACATAATTTTCATGCTCGATTTTTTTTTATCGTAGATAACCCGCAACCGCTATCTTCTGGGTGCGCACTGGGTAAACCCTACGGGCTAACGCAATATCATGCAAATCATGTGAACCAAGGTAAACCGCATTTAAGCAACATGCTCTGGCTCATAAAGGCATAATCATAAATTCTCTTACCGTGAGATTCGAACCTGTGACAAGAGGATAATTATCCCTTCTTTAACTAACTGAGTAAACCTATGCGAGCTCGATTTTTTTTGGGGCTCGACTTGATAAAAAAAGCTCAAACTGGGTTTTAGTAAGCACAAACTCGACTCGAATTACATCCCTATTTTAAGGTGCTCAACCGCTTCACTTTCATAATGCGATTAATTACTGCATTTATTTCTTAAATTAATATATTTAATTTAATCGATTAAGTATTTTTGTATTTTATTAAATACATCTGGTTAGCGTTTTAATTAATCATTCTCAATAATTATCGATTAATTGCTGTAAGATGTATTTACCGAATAATTCAAGTTCCCGTAAGTAAGAACACTGCCATCTCTCATATATTAGTTATTTTTTGATGAACTTTGCGGCGGAAACACCAGACTCTTGATCTCCAAAATGGCCAAAATGGAAGGAATGAGTATGGTGAACTACCTACCGGCATAATTTATAGTAAAAACAAATGAGAAATGCTAGGGAGTCGTATATATCTACCAGGAACCAACATTCATATGTAAGATCCACAACCAATATCCACACATTGTAATCAGGTAGGAATCGGTCAAGATTGTTTGAGTTATCGATTTAGGATTAATTGAAAATCGGGAATTAATTGGAAGGTTTAATCGGAGTAAAAATCGGATATATTATAATATTAAATTATATTTAATATATTATTATCATTATATCAGTTATTTATTGACAAATATATATTTATTATATCATAATTTTTATACTTATTAATATATAAATTAATATAGTATTTTAATTTTAATAAATAAATATATATACTCCAATAAAGAAAAATTCGTAAGAATTATTCGGATTTCAAATATCAAATCGGTCGGATAATTTGTAAGATAATTTGTAGGGAATTAATCAATTAAATCGGGAATTTATTGGGGATTTTTAGAACACTGGTTCAAACCTCTTGAAAGGACGAGGGGGAGACGCAAGACTAGGGCAGATTGTAATTATTTTATGAACTACTTTAATACGAAAAATTATGAATACAGATTAAGAAAAAAAATATTAGTATTATACATATACTCTACTGACTACTGCATATTCTAAAATATATATGACTGTCAGTTTGAACATGATGGGCATACTCCATTACGAAAAATAAATGCTCCTGAAACGAGTTTCCGCTAGAACACCCTTGAGGCGCTATTACAATTGGCCATGACCATCTGATTCTAGCCGTTCATATACTTCATATATTAAACTATCCAGTAAAAGAATGTTAAAAGATACACAGAAATGATAAAATGTACAAACACAACCCACTTGCACCATGGACCATTGATGGAGAGAGATTTTATCTGAGTCTTCCTTCTTGTTCATCCTCCATGTTCTTCTCATTTAATTATTAGAACCCGATAACTAGTCCAAGGTCTTCAAAGGAAATAAAGAACATTCATTTCAAAAATGCACAAAAATAAATTATTATAAATTATAACAGGGACAATAAATAGGAGAACCCTCAGGAATTTGAACTCTACATAGTTGTATCCCATCTCCAGAGATGATCTCCAAACTAGAATATATGAATTACAAAATAGGGACAGCTATGGCAGTATTTGACTTTGTGTCTGTATCTAGGATCAGATTGCTAAAACTTTCCTGGTATTTAACGTAGCTGCTACCCTCTGTATGCTCCAGTCAAAATTCCACAATGATCACACCTTGTCGTCGAGTTCAGATGGTTCCAAAGATGGAACAAGCTTTTGTTGGCTGCTCCTAGACATCGAATGGCTGTGACGTTCCTTGCCACCTGGTTTGGATGATGCATTACCGTACCAGATCATTCCAACTATAGCTATAAGCATGCCAATGACCACCTGTATGTTGAGACCCTCTTTTCCAAAGAACAAGAATCCCAAGACCAAAACAAGAATTGTTTTCATATGGCCAAGCACTTGAAATGAAACTGCTGTAAATCGTCCAATGCAGATAAATTGGCTCAGGTTGGTCCCTATTGCAATCAAGCATGAAAGTGATAAAAACGTCTGCGGAAAAAGAATATGAGAGAGACTTTAGAATCACATTGTAAATATTAGTGGAAGTGTTGAACAAAGTAGAGGTAAGAATGCCATGAATGAAGTAAAACAAAAGGTTCAAGTAGAGACATGGACATTTGTTAGCCTTTAACATTCTCTGGGGTATATTTAAGAAATTCCTCAGGATTATCTAGTATGAGACCACTCTTAATTCTCGTGTCTTCTATACAAGTTTGACACTATGCAGAATTAGCATCCTGCTAATATACTCAAATGGTTTAACTCTTTGATCGGTATTATCTATATGTTGAATTCCACATTTTATGCCCATACTCTTCTTTATCTCAGATTTCTGTAGTAAAAAGGTGGGTTTGCATTTGCTAGTTGATACCAATTTCTAATATGGCATAAGCAGCAGCAATGCAGCATACTCCGCATGAAGCTGCATGGGCACAAACACTTGCAAAGGTTTAAAAAAGAAAAGAAAACTTTGAAGATCAAGTTGAGTGCAAGCCACTTCATGCAGAAACCAAAATAATAACGTTGGTGCAAAGAAAATGGCAAACATAAGTATGATGAATATTATAAACATTGGAAATGAAGTACTTACTGCAGATGCCATGTTGAAGTTAAAGGCATACACTTTCTGCTGGGTCAATAAATAATCCAAATAGGGGCCTATCAACAACAGAGAGGCAGCTTGAACAGGTGCAGTGTGCCCCAACAAATTAAAAGAACTAAGCGAGTATTTCCGCTGAAGGTAATGAACATACTGCACAAGATAATGAAGCAGATTAGTGACACTTGCTTATGCCAAGAACTTGCAGGCAATTCAGAATATCAGAGGACATTTAACTCAGAAGTGTTTACAAAATAGGAAAGCCTTCTTGGTCTAGCGGTATCTCTCATACTTCCTTTGTGTGAAGTGGAGGTTCAAATCTTGTTAAAGACAAGGAGGGTGTGTAAGTGTGATTAATTGATTAATTTTGAAAAAAAAATGACATTTTCATTCAACAACCAAGATTTCATATAGAAAGAGTTAAATGCAGTTTACATCCCTAACTTCTCAACAAATGAGTTTTGATATACACGCTTTCAGAATATCTTATTGCATCCCCTAGGTTTGAAAATCCAGGACATACTGCAACCTATCACATTTTTTCTGTTAAGGTGCATCGTTAATGTTAAATAGTAATATATGGTAGTTTAGTAAAAAAAGAAAAAGTCAAATATGGGAAAACGAATTTTCAAACTAAAAAATGTCATGAGTTAACATTAAACCATTAACGGAAAAGTGTGATGGATTGCTATATGACTTGCTCTTTCAAACTCAGAGGATGCAAAATTATTTTTCGAAAATACATTTATCAAAACTCATATGTTGATAAGTTAGAAGATACAAACTGAATTTAACTCTAACAAAAATGTATTCAAGGCAGTAAAACTCTAATTTTGCTGAAATAGATATTACTATATGAATAGAAGGGTGTAGGACTTCATAATTGTATAATACTGATTGTTTGAGAGCAAAACGAGAATCTTGTTCAATCTACATAGTACTATTTAAAGCAGATGGGTCCTTGCTTGGCAATGTGTACTCAGTTCCCTTTGGGTTACGCGATGAGCATGAAGTGAACTACAGATATTCCTGTCACTTGTAAGATATTGCAGGTTGTCTCGAGTACAGGTCAAACTACTAAACAATAATGTTGTATTATTATCCACTAAGATTACCACGTAGATTCTAGTGAATTGAAAAACTTACATACTGCTGCATAGAAGTACTCCAAACTGCAATAAAAGCAGCAATGAAACCTCTACCATTAACACTCACATCAGTAACAGTACAGACAGCAACCCCCATCAAAACGACCAGGATGCTCAATTTCGTATCTCTTGAATATCGGATCTTGTCCAGAACAACTTCCAATAAGCAGGATACAGGGATCATACTCAGTTTTGCGATCTGAAATGCAATTTACACTTATTACTCCCAAGTCCCAATATAGATGGGTCAAAGAGTTGAAATATATGTCCAAGATGAGAAGATCAAGGTACCTGGTAGAATCCCACTGAATTCAACATCAGACTAACATTCATTCCTACAATAGAAAAGTTTGCAAATAGGACAAATTTGAGAAGCTCTGAAACAGGTAAATGAGACGGCTGGATATATCCCATCCATCTAAGAACACCCGTCATCAAGGTTGTTGTAAGGAAATGCAAACCAGTTAACGTTGTAGCTGCACGATATACAAAAATGAAAAGCTGTGAGTAAGAAAAAACTACAAATAGTGTAATAAAAATCTCTGACTACCTATTCAGAAATAGACGGTCACCCTAATTATTATTGTACATTGATAAATATCTCCTTTTTAAGCAGTTACGGTAAATGGCAAAAAGTTATCTTAGATTTCAATGCTTTAAACTATAATCCCTCCCCCCCCCTTCAACATGGATCATTATATTTCTTAAACAGCACTACTCGACACCTATTACTAATTAGTGGTTTGAAGGTCAATAATCTGACTTGTCTCTACGTTCTAACTATTACTTCATTGGGTGCTGAATTAAGTAGGACAATTATCAGAGGGATAAAATTTCCGTAAATGCTTTAAAAATTCTTCTAGAGATTCGAAATTGCCAATAAGGGCAAAGCTACATTTAATTATTGTTGTCTCAAGGGGAGCAGATATTGACAGTAATGATTTAAGCACGAAGTTTCAAGAACTGTTGACAGGAGAAAGTAACATGGACAACATCAAACCGATTGTTTTAGTATTACATCGATTTACCAGTAATAGGAAGCAATGGTACCCACAAGGGCCACAAGGAGTGACAGCCTTCTGATAGATAAGCTAGTCACAACTATAAAGTAAAATTAGAATCTTTTACAATCATCATACATGACTACAGCTTATCCCTTGTGGATATAAATTTAGGGCAAAAGTATAGTACATGTTAGAAGACTTATGACAAAATAATAAGGTTAGGAATAGTATATATTCACCCATAATTAGCATAGTACAGTTTGGAAGATTTATCTTTCAAATTGTTATCATTCAGTATAGATTACAACGCACAATTTTAAACATAATTGATTTTCTCGCTGTTGTATAATAATGCTGGAAAAACATATCTTAACTCATAAGAAAGTTTAGGAGTCCAATTCAAGACTAAATATTCATAATTCATGAGTGCAGTAGCTCATTAAAATGAGTTATTGACCATCCAGTTTATACCCAATTTGGGACATTTGTGTGTCAGCAAGTGCAATCATTTTACACTAGCTAATTTTCTGATGAGTTAATGTGAAGCGATTTGGATTGTAAAAAAAAATTCACATTCTTACATTTCACTTCCAAACATCCAACTCTAGACCACTAAGGTGCTTTAAGAAATCAAGATATCATATCAAGTAACACATTCTTTTCTAGACTTAGGTGTTTCTTGCAAGTGAACCAATCTACATATGTTTGATATGTCCCTATCTAATTTAGCTGACAAGAGTGAGCATTATGCAGACCTTTTATGACTCCTCAGAGTAGAGAGGCTATTTCCATGAGAATCCGCACTTACTGTGCTGACTGAACAATAATTATGATAAACAATAAATTGAAAGTTTATTGGGTGCCGCACTGGTAAGTATTTTGAGAAACCCAAATCTATATAACACCAAAAATCCCTTTTTATCCATCTAATTCTTCCTTACATTTAGATGTACTCCGTATTATATATTCATATACTCTAATTTTGGCAGGTTCAATATACTGTATAGAAAAAATGAGAGGAAGAAAGGGGACCAAGGGAGAGTAAAAAACAGAAGATAATAATTCTAACAAAAAAATAAGGTGGGAATTTAGACCAATTCTTTAAAACGGAAGTGTCATAGTATCTCTCATTAAATCAAAAAAGTATTGCATTAGCGAGTCTTCAATTCACTGATTTTTTATTGAAGCAATTTAGTGCAAACTCGTCATATTCCAACGTTTGGCTCATTTAATGTTGAAAGCTAAGCTAGTTATATCAGGAATAGTTAAATACTATCAAGTATTGTATCAAGTGGGAAGAAACAAGTAAAAATGTACATTCATTCATTGACCTCCGTACACCAAAACAAAATATAACAACCGGACAAAAAACAGTGCAATATAGTTTAGATAAAACAATGCAACTCTGATTTAGGCAAAAAAAATGTAACTTTAACAAGGAGTTTACCAAAACTAAATCCATATGTCGCCATTAAGGCTTTATTGACAATGATGATCCCGACAGAAGTGACTACATTAAACATCCATGCAGCTGCATCTAGTGCAGCTTTCTTATCGGCCTTGCTTGATGGCGCCATCTTTTTCAGTATCAAAATTTTGGTCGCAAGAGGATATCTACCTCTTCTGTACCATATGTAAAATTTTAGTTTCCCGCATTAACAACAAAATAAGAATTTTCCGCCTTTATTCCTCAATTTCCCTGATTAGAAAAAAAAACTAATGAAACATTAGAAATTTTGCACATCCAAGTTTTGCTGCACTAATAACGGATTCAAAATACTTAACAACATATCAACAAGTTTCTCTGTGTGTGTGAGAGAGAGAGAGATTAGAATTTAAGCATGGAGGTGATATGCATACATTATATACAATTTGAAAATTGAGTCGCTACAACATTCAGCTTACGAGTGATACAAGTAGCCGTAAAATCAATTCTGATCGTTAATTACTAAAGTCTAAAAATAACAACAATTTGCAACTGAACTAAATTATCACTCGGCCTTCTCAAAATGCGACTCTAATAACTCTAAATTTAAATTTAAAATTAAAAAATCACTACAGATCCATAAATGCAACGATCACACATCAGATCTACATCTCAACACACTCATGATTTGAATACATATGGCGAAGATCACAATTAACACTACAATTCCGTTAAATTATAAGATCTGTTAACATAGATACAATCATAATTAACAAAAACATATTTTGAAGAGAATTATATTTAAATAATTACAGTTTTTTTAAAAAAGAGCGAGGATGATTGATGGGGAGATTACGTACCGGTATGAGTTGAAGAGGACGTAATGAGTGTAAATTTTGGATATTTGTAGCTTCAGTGATAGAGATAACGTGTGTGTATATATATACAGTGATATGTATGTATGTATGTATGTATGTATAGTGGAGGAGGAGAGAGGTGTGTGTATAGAAAGAGAGGGAGAGTGGGTAATTCAGGTGGAAGGGAGAGAGGTGTGTGTATAGAAAGAGAGGGAGAGTGGGTAATTCAGGTGGAAGGGAAGCACCGGTAATTAGTTTTGCATTTAGGGTTTGACTGGTACATAAATTTTATTACAAACTTCGTTAATTTACGAGTGCCATTTTTTGTTTGATTTTATATATTTATATCAATTACTTCATCCGTCCCCCTCATTTATGTAGAGTTTTTTCTGTAGGTTGTCCCTCTACGTACCACTCCTTTCTTTACCGTTTTTTGGCTACTCCTCCCATTTTATTACATTCCAAAAATTTCCTAAAATAATAAAATTTTATCATATAAAAAATAACCGCATCCACTACTTTTCTCCGTTATACCCACTTTAATTAAAAATTAATTGGTCTCACACCACTTTACTCATTTTTCTTACTTTTTAATACTAATTTATATTTTTTTTAACATTCGTACTTGAACTCCAATGTAAAGAATTGAGTGAGATGAAAGAAGCATGTATTAATCATAAGAAAGAAAAAAGTCTGTATAAGTGTATCTGTGTAGCAATACCTAGTTAGAATAACAAATCGTGTCTTACGAAAAATATATTATGTCGAGCCTGTAGTCTAACATCTCCAATGTAGTTTAAAAGTTAAACTGACTTCGCCTAAAAGAGTAAGAAAGTTGACAATTGTCTACTTTCGGCCGAAATCCCAACTCTCCATAAGACATCATATACCAGTCTCTTACTAGATATGGTAAATCATTCGTTTTGTGTCGTGTAATATCGTGTTTCGTGTACTTTACGACTAAATACGGAAATGACACGAAAACAAAACAGGTTCTTGGAACTGAGACAGAAACACGACCTGATACGACACGACTTAGTGGACACGAATTTTTTTGTGCACCATTTGTGTACACGAAATGAAACAAACTGTTTCGACACAAATGGGAACGAACTATTACACGAAATTGTAAATGTTCACATTATATTTTCAAATTTGAAGTTAAGTCCAACAAAATAAAAAAAACATAATTAGAATTAAAGTTGCTGAAACTTAAAGCAAAATAATATTCTTCATTTTTTACAACCATATGTTGCATTTATACTATTCTTCATCTTCATCATTCATCAACTGTCAACAATGAGCTGCAAAAATAAAACCAGAAATCAGGTCGCAAATTATGGACTGTAAAACCAGGTCTCAAATTCTGCAGAAATCTGTTAGAACCAAGGTTCGAATGTAAGATGGCAAAAGATGGAGTAATTAAGACAATTCTGTCTAAAAAATTGGAGATATCGACAGTATAAACTAAGGAATAATTACTCCATTTGACAGTCCTTAGTATAGCGACAATTCTGCAAATTGTTACTCTTTCTTTTTATACATATATCTGAAATACTTTTTCCATTTTCAAGTAGCTCCTGAACTTGCTATACAACTTATGAGCTTAGAAAATCTGACTCCATCATTTACATTCATAAAAAAAAGCGTGTAGATACATTTCCTGAACTTGCAACTTAGTTCTAGAATTACTTATAAGATATAACAAACAATTCAAGGTTTACTTAAAAATCATGAATTAATGGAAAATGATATGCAGAAATCTATTATATATGTTGTAAGCAAACCATATATATGCATCAACATCTGCTTGCATATTCATTCTGCAATCATGAAGCACTAATTATGATAAACTAATTAGTATGAAAACATCTAACTGCTTTATTAGCATTATGAAATACCAAGTAATTTGAACAATCTGAATAATAAATTGTAAAAGGTCTAGCTTATACCTCAAATGTCAATATCAGCATCATCATTAATATCAAGTTCCATGACATCTTGAGTGAGCTCTTCCAATGGATAAATATGATAATATGCAAACTAAGAAACATCACAACATTATAAAGAGACCCTTACCATGTCATGTTGATTTTTAAAACCTGGTTGTTTTTGACAATGAACATTGTTCTCTCCAAATACATCCATCTGACTCGTGTACATGGGACATTGAGCTCCATTTGAAAATAAAGGAAAAATAATTCTGTAACGCAAAATCAGTTGATACTTCATTGGCGCCATACCCTGTCCTAATCCCTCTATGATAATGGCTAATAAAAAATCTTGAGTATGTGGGGGTCCCAAGCACTGGGAAACTGTTGTTTGTCTCTATGAAAAAAATAAATATATCAGATAGATTCTCGAAAATACCAATTAAGTAAAGATCTACCAACTAGTGCATAGGTTGCGGGTGATAGACCCTTTAGTGCGAATGCACACCTGAGAGTATAATTTGCAGTAATTCTTATGTTAAAGTAAATTGATCTCCAATTGAAATCGCACAACCTCGTAAAATATGATCATGTAAGTCAATAGATTGGATTAGAGAAGTCACAAGTATAAACAGTCTAGTGTCACACGTAGTATACCCACCCAAACCACCTGAATAGGCAAAGTCGTCAACCTCCATAAAGGTCACCAAATCCAGGCCCTTATGACATTGCAATATTGTCTAGTATCTTCCTCGACACGGTTTCAAACTTATTCAAAGCCTCTACAAAAAATTATGGTGGACAAGTGCGCACAGCATAATAGAATTACATAGTACCAAACCAAGCCTAGGTAACACAAGCTCACATTGAGAATCATTAAGTTGCTCTAATGCACCCATTATCTCTACACACGTTACCATTTTTTTTAGAAAATTCCTCTACAAGCTCCATGTCCACGTTCATGGAACCACCAAGAAATATTACCCATACTGGAGGCCTACCTATATCAGGAGAAAAAAGTCCATCTCGAGAAATACACGGCTTAGTAACAGACCAAAAAACATATGTCGTCCATATGCATATAAGTTCTGCTTTGAGACTTTGGATAGGACCCTGAGAGATATTCTTAGAGCAAAAAATGAGGACAATAACACAAGCCATTTGTTGGGCTCATTGTAATATGTGGGGGCGATTTTTGCCAAATATTACCGCTTATTTTCAAGGGCAGAAGAGCCGACATAGTGAAGGCATATTTAAACTCATATTACTTGTGGCCATTTTTTACAATATACGAGCTTAACGAAAACATGAGGTTGCGAAGTGGCAAGATTTCATATGCTAATTCTGCAAGGTTGACAATTTCTGAAAAATGGTTATTACAAGTTGGATATGGCTCAAAGTGTGACAACATTGAAAATTAGCTAATAAATTTTCCAGACAACCTACTTCTTCAAACAAGCAATGACCCAATACGCTCTGTACTATAATTGTGAAAATTTATCCATTATTGAAGAAGAGCCCGCGTACATAAATTATGGGGAAATATTAACCCCAAAAAAATAAAATGGTTGATGGATTGAATGAGATGATGATGAACATGATACTTGGTGACTGAAGGACGTGTTTCATCTCAAACGGTGTGTAACGCAAGTTTCGACACACACGATGGAGATATGTTGTATCTCGTTGAGTTCTTAAATAGCCTCAAATTCAACGGTGTCCCAAATCATGATATTTTGCTCAAGAAAGACAATCATATCATGTTGCTAAGAAACCCCAACCAATCAGATAGTTTATGAAATTGTAGGAGACTCGTCATCGCCCGTCTTGAAAAATGGTCTGTGTGATATCCCGAATTTTCAGGAATTGTTATTATTATTATTTGATTATTTTAAGTGAATTACATTGAAGTAATAAAATTATGGATATTTTATTCATGTTTGATGAATTCGTGTATTTATATGGACTAGTATGCTAATTGTTAGTTGCCTCAATCCCTGTCAGTTATTGTGAAAGTATTAATTACTTTTACTATTTTAAAAGTTTGTTATAAAAGCCCATTATTTCATCGACATCGGTAAATTGAGTTCGCTTTGTAATATTGGGATTGAGTGGATATTTTATCCACGTCTAAAAATATATTTGGTATTTTATCCGAGTTCACCTTGATTTTGTATGGATTGTGAAAATATTCAAAATAATATTTTATAGCTATTTTGCTACGTGTTAAATGAATAATTATGTGTTTATTATTATTTAAAAATGTTGTTGACGATGCTTTAATATGCGGTAGATTTGTGTATGGTCCCGTAAGGACCAGAGTATTTTTCGGATATTTATTACGTGTTTAAAATATATTTACATGGAATTATACGCAATTTGGTCGCGTGTCAAAGTGTGTTTATTATGTGGTACCCGTTTTGCCTTGTTCTGCGTGCATTTGCATATTTTGTATTTGTTTTCGAAGTTTATTGTTAATTTAGAAAATATTTCGTTTACCAAATATTTATCGGACTGGGACCCAACCGGGACGTCAAAATCCACACAACTCGTATACTTATTTTATGAAATCAATGATTCTTCGAATATTCGTTATTTTTTGCATTTTTGGAATATTCGTAATTTGTGGGGAATTTTGGCATAAAATTTATATTTATTTGATTAAAAATTATTCCCCGTTAATTATTAATTTTGGGCTAATTTTTTTTATTAAATGATATAAGTAGGCCCCGAGTAATTTTAAGGGTATTTTTTGTAATTATAAATAGTTTTCATATTTAGTAAAAATTTAGAAAAATCAGATTTTATATTTATTTTTCTAGAAAAATCAGAAAATATCCTCTTGAATGTTCTTGATGATCAAACCCTCGTTTGGAGATGATTATGAGATCCAAATCTCTCTTATGAGTAACCAATCTGAAGCCCCCGATCTGTACTACCTATATCTTTCATCAAATCTTTCAAACGTTTGGTAAATTTTCAATTCAATTTTCTAGAGGTCATCGAATTATTTGGGGGTTTTTAATTTATGAATCGTTCACTTGTTTTGATGATTTATATGGTTATATCATGGAATTTACAGTCGAATTGTATACACATTGTAGTTGTTTGATTGCTAATTATTGTATTTCATGTAAATGATTGTTATTCATTTATTTTTATATTTATTTATTTTTGTATTTATTTATTTTTGTATTCCATGTAAATGATTGTTTGATTGCTAATTATTGTATTTATATTAAGTGTTCGATTTAGTTTAGAATTGAGTAGGTTCAAGTTTTGGCCGGTTTTTCTTCGAGGTCGCCGGATCTCAGTGCTAAACTCGTCGGAATTGACAACGTAATCATCATTTGTTGAAGTCTTTGCATTTTCTGAGATGCTGAGAACGCGTTGTATGTAATAATGGGAACGTGTTGTATGTAATCGTGCAGAAAATCTGTTGGAATTGAATCGTTTCGGGCCAAAACGGACCGTGGCCGGAAAACCGGTTGTCGCCGAACTCTGCATTTTTCTGGACACGTTCTTGAGTTTTTCCGGTCACCTTCCCATGTTTCCCCCGTCGTTCGATCCTCCGCCAGCCAGCCTAAACCTAAACATGTGTTTTTGCAGATTTTATTTCTTAAAAATAAATTCAAAATTCACTTTGATTCTAAAATTATTTTCTAATTCAAAATAATTGGTTAATTATTTTTTATATAATTAACTAAATAATTTTAATTTCAGAAAATTAATTTCTTTATTATTTTCAAAGGTCCAAATTTGATGTAATTATTTATAATTTATTTTAATTGATCATTTATGGATTTAATTAATCGATTAATTCATTTAATCAATTAATTTTATTTATAAATAGTTAAATAAAATTTAATTATTTATAATTAAGCCAAATAATGTTTTAAAATTAATTTGAGCTTTTAAAAATACATAAAGGTATCGAATATTAAATTAATAATATTATTAATTGAATTATTCGTATTTTATTCATAATAAATAGACCGTTTGTCCGTTTAATATGAAAGGAACGTGTTGTGCAAGACATATCTGTACATAACAAGACTAAGTCATCTTGACAACCCTAAGAATAAGTCGTATGATAATCTAATTGTATTTTTTGAGTCTGTAAAAATATAAAGTAGATTAGACTGAAGGATTTTTCTCTGAACAACCATCAAGCTAAGGAATAAACTCTGGAAGAAAATCAATCCCGATCATGCCTCAGAGAGAAGTATAGAAGCTTGGAATTAAATAATGTTGTTCTAGAAAAAATATTTTAAGTCAGATATCGATAAGTCACATATCAAAGAATATTGAAAAGTATGTCGAGAAGTCTAAAATGACTTGTAGAGAAGTCCCAAGAGATATCGACAAGTCAATCTACATGTAGAGAACTGAGATATTGACAAGTCAAAAAGTCCATGTAGAGAACTGGAGATATTGACAAGTCAATTCTTCATGTAGAGAACTAGAGATATCGACAAGTAAAAAGCTTATGTAGAGAACTGGAGATATTGACAAGTCATTCTACTTGTAGAGAACTGGAGACCTCGAAAGTCCAAAATGCATGTAATGAACTCAAGATATCGATAAGCCATTTTACTTATTGATATGTGACATCTCTACAGAACCAAAAGAGATCTCGATAAATAACTTTATAATTCAGAATACAAATAACTTGAAGATCCATTATTATAAGTCAACAAACACTTTATCACTAAATTGGAAAGCCTATAAATGTAGCTTGAAGAATACAAGATCAAGGGCCAAGATGAACGGGACAAAGGAGGATCACAGACCTAATAGATTCTACACATATTTGCTAACACCGGAAATGGAAATATACAAAGTAGCTTTAGAAACTGTGTTAGTCCATTTTAGTGCAAGTTTTGTAAACTCGTGCATGTTGATCTATAAAGCATGTCACTGGTCCTTTATTTAGAAGTAACAAACAGATTTAGAAAAACTTGTATTCTCTCAAGAGAAGTAGCTGAGTTCTTATTTTTAAAATCACAAATTTATAGCAAGATAAATTTGATTTAATACAAATCAAGTGAGTTTTTGATAATCTGCTTGTGTGTTTTTATTTAGTATTTTATCTCTACAAATTCATACAACTGTTTTGTTCCAAAAGCCTAAAGCTAATTCAAAATCAAGAAAACACATTCACCCCCCCTCTGTGCTGCATTTCATACCTAACAGAACGCATCTAGACTCAAAAAAATATTTTGCTTCTATTAAAAATACTTTCGAGACATAAATCCTTTTGTATCGAAAGGTCGCTTGTTTTGTAAAGGTTTTTGAGTCACGTATTGACTGAGAAGTCATATTTTGACCCGATTTCGATTTTAAAATCCCGAGACCTGCCTTTTGACGAATTGAGTCATTGGTTATATGAATTATGTGATACATGAATTATGTGTTAACATGCTATATGAATTATGTACGTGCGTTGGTCAAGATTCTTGTATTTGATTGTTGTAATTATGTGTGGGTTATCATTTGGGTAGATGATAGAGTTTTGGCACGCAATTTATTGGATAATTATCGTTTAAGCGATTAAAGTGTTATTTTTAATTATAGATGTCGGTCATTCGAGACAATCAGGACCAAACAAAATGGTAGAAGAGTGAAGTTGAATAAGTAATGTATACCAGGCTTATAACAACGAAATGAGCGACATATCAGAAAATTAGTGGGTAAAAAGATGGTGATGTCTTGAGATAGAATGTCAGAATAGTTGTGTTATTGCGAGTGTGCCTAACTGCTAAAAACCAAAGGCAAGTTTTCCTACACTATTCTAATTCCAGAATAGTTTAATGTTTTACATATCAAACTGTTTAGTTATGATTATGCAATTATTACTCCTCTATTCTACTTTTAGAATAATTAAATGATTTATAGATAAAAATGATTGATTCAGATTATGCAAGTACTCTTCTGCTATTCTATGTTCAGATAGTTAAGTGTTTTACTTATCCATATAATGGATTCATAAATGTTTTAGACTTTGAGAAAAATGATTTCATTTTGAGATTATTCCTAACCATTTGAAATGGGAGAACTAAATTATCAAGGATGTCGATTGATTATACTGCTTTCATAAATTGGTTTTAAGATTGGATGGTTACTGGTCAGCATAAGTGGCCGAGACACCGGTCCAGCGCGAGCTATTATATAAAAATATAATATCTTGCAAGGTGAATATATGCCTTTTGGGATGCCCTATAATTACGTATGGCTGTGGGATACCGGTGCTATTTCAGGACTGGTCATCATGAATAACATATTGTATAATTGGTTCCAATCTAAATCACTATATTGTTTTTTATAATTATATAATATGATTTATCAAGTGTTTCTGTTTTTGTTATAATATGAGATAGAGTCATCTTTTAGTCTATGATTGATGTTGATATTTAATTTGTTGTTAATATCAAAAATTGATATTAATGTATATGATTGATGTTGAACTCAATACTTCAGTACTTGTATGTTGTGAGCATCTAAGATTAGTATTGATATCTAATTTGACGTTGACATCAAATTGAATATTAATGTCAAGAGTGGGGTTTTGAATAAAATTTATGATTCAGTCCATAATTATTGTTTACACTATTTCTACAAACACTGTTTTACAATTTTTGATCCTTAATGAGATTTAAATTATTGCTGAAGCATTTTCGCTCAAATATATCAAAAAGGATTTTTAATACAGTTGAAGAAACAATTATTGGATTCCTTAACTAGTTTTCTGGTTCATCAATTATTGTTAGAAATGTTCTGCTCCATTACAGATATCGATTTTATATCAAAAGATCATAAATATGTTATACTGAACTTGCTGAGCATTTCTTTCGCTCATACTTGCCTGTTTTAAATTTAACCTTCCAGTGAGGAATAACTGACATTGTTTAGCCGCGTAATTCAAGAAAGCAGAAAAAAAATCTTTTTTAAAGATGATGGTTCAGGGTTTGCAGAATTAGTGTAAGTTCTATTATGTAAAGTTATTATATATATTATAGTTGTATTATTGTATAGTTTGACCTAGTATACTTATTTTCGAAGTTATACTAGTGGGTTTAGTTTTGAGTTCTGAGATTGTTGTTATTCCCCAACAATACAACAAGAATTACAGAAGGGGGTTGAATGTAATTCTTGCTTCTTTTTCAGATTTTAAAATAGTTCTTACTTAATACATATAGCAGTGTTTCATTTGCTAAGGTACGGAATTGAAAGATAATTGAAATCAAAATACTAAGTAATAAAACACAAACTTTAAAACTTTCGGGTGGATTTGAATGTATCCATCATATATATATATAAGCCCTTGCCGAGTCATTTTGCCTAGTTTATCGGTTATAAGTCCATAGGAGGCAGTAAACCCGTTTTCTCTAGGATTGTAAGGAAAAGCTTAGCCAACGTCTTTTTTGAACCTAGAACATGGATTCTGTATTCTGCAGAACTACATCTATTTCAAACTCTTCCACTAGTACGTCAGACTCAAGAAATATTACACATAGTGAGGAAACCAACGTCGAAAACCTCCAAAAAGCAATAGAGCGTTGGGACATCCCAAAAATTCCAAAAAGCCAAGTTTATGATACAAAATGGTATAGTTCAAGTTCTTCCATCAAAACTGAAGAAAGGGACATACACCTATCAAAATCATTCGAAACAATTCACCTTCTCACCAAAAGTTCCCTAGAAAAACTAGCAAAATCATACAATTACATCCATATAGGTCTAGTCCAAGTAGGAATTAAGCCCTTAACCAAAGAAGGATTAGACACCTCAATATTAGCCATTTTAAGAGATGCTAGATTCCTTGAGTTCAATGACTCTCTGTTAAGTTCCATAGAATCAAGTCTATGTAACGAACCCATCTATTTTAGTTGCTATCCAAATTTATCCATTTTTCTTAAAGACAGGAATGTTATCCATAACATGACACTCCAAGTTAAAACTCACAACTATAAAATATTAGAAGGATCAATTCCGGTTGCTTTAATCTTTTGAATTCATTACAAAGCAATAATGTCCATTGGTGATGATGGGCATAAAAATGCTTTCATCAAAGGAGAAACCATCCTTCTTCAAACTGACCTTTCAAGGTCTAACACAGTCATTCCTCGATCCATAAAATGGCATGACATTTCCCTTCACACTGAATGGGTTTTAGAAGGAGTAGCTCGCCCTAGATTACCGGAAAGATTAGAACCAAACACACAAATACACCAAGTTCACCAAGATGACAATGGAAGAGTCACTCTTGCATTTGATCGATCATCCTGAGCCCCTTTTATTAGTTCTCGATATTCTGATGCTTCCTCAAGAACCTTAAATTTAGGAAGGATTTCTCAAATCCCTTCTATCATTAACACTTCCTCAAGACCAAGATACTGTACATCAGATATACCCAATACCTCTATGGGTGGTGTGGATTATTCTTCCAATATACCTCACCCTTTCTATAAACAAAGTCAATTACCACCAAATCAAAACACGGTTTCCCATTCATCACCAACATCCCCAACCTTCTCTGCTATAACTGAGAATATGGAAATGCCAAGTGAGCTAAATGTGATTGAAATAGAATTTCAAATCAATAAAACTTTTCTTCGTGAAGAGTTCTACTCTCCCCAAAATACTGAAAAAAGAAATTGGTTTTTACCAACTTCAAAGAACAAAAGACACAACTTCAAGAAATTTATTATGAATTTCTCAACCAAAATAAAATTCAAATGTTATTCTTTGATTGGTTGGAAGTTTACTCCTCTGACCAAAACTTATTCTTCCCATTCACAAATTACCTAAACCCCATCACTCGAAGCATGAGCCAAAAACAGAAACAATGGGAAACAAGTAGCGGAACTATAGAATCACACCACCCACCTTTTAGAAATGTCACACTAACAGTTCATAGTGAAAAAATCGAGGCACACCCTATCAAGAGACCAGATGTTGACATACTAAAAAATACTAGGAATACAATCCTTGCTGTTAATTACACAAACACCCACCTAAATAGCATAGGAAGTCAACTAAACCGAATAGAAGACCGAATTCAAAAAATAATAGATTTCCCCAAAAGTATTAATAACCAAGAACCCATCTTTAAGCCATACCAAGTTTCTAGACAAAGCCAACAACAAATTCAAACAAATAGACCAGAATTCGTTAAAGCCATCAAAGACCATCTTAGCAGACTTGAAGCCTCCTCTTCCACAACCCAAATAGCTGCTAACAATGTTTTATCTAAACAACTGAATGTCATACATCATGAATCAGATGAAGATGCTTTCATAAATAAAATACCCCAAGTTCATGACCTCCGACAAATGATTCCAAAATTCACAGCCCCAGACATTGGAGTTGAAAATAGACCTGAAATTTTAACCCAGTCTAAATTCAATGCATCCTATGTTTATGAATGGAATATAGACGGAATGTCTGAATATAACATTCTAAATCATTTACAATAAATGACCATGGCAGCCAATGCTTATACAACCCAAATAGGAACCCCAGACAAAGCTATAGCTGAATTACTCATAGCAGGGTTCTCTGGCCAATTAAAAGGTTGGTGGGACTATCACCTTACCCCTGAAAATCATCTTGAAATCCTAAATTCCATTAGGGAAGATGAAGAGGGAAAACCCATTTTAGATGAACAAGGAAACCCTTTCCAAGGAGCAGTAGCACAACTCATTCTAGTCATAACACACCACTTCATTGGTGACCCTTCTCACCCGAGAGATAAGAATGCTGAGCTTTTACATAATCTCAATTGTAAAAAACTTAGTGATTTCCAAAGATATAAAACTACTTTCCTTACCAGAGTCATGCTTAGAGAAGACTCGAACCATGTAAATTGGAAGGAAAAAATCTTAGCCGGACTTCCAACCTTACTCGGTGAAAGAGTTAGAACTTCTTTAATAACTGAACACGGAAGCCCAATACCTTACAAAAACCTGACATATGGCCAACTCATAAGCCAAACACAACGAGAAGGCCTAAAGATTTGTCAAGATTTAAAACTTCAAAGACATCTCAAATGGGAAATGAAAAGAACAAAGCAGGAATTAGGTACTTTCTGTCAACAGTTTGACTATAATCCCAACAAAGTCTATTCAAAAATAAAATGTGATGGCGAATGCAAGCCATATCAAAGACCTTATCAGAAAAGGTCTTTCACAAAATTTAACATTTCTACAAAAAATCAACAGAACCGTTCTATAATAAAACTTCCTTTTATAATAACAATAAATCTTCCTACAACAAAAAACTTTTCAACAAAAATAGATTTACTAAACCAACCAATAAAGATATAACTTGTTACAAATGCAGAAAAAGGGACATATATCTAGATTCTGCAAACTTAATAGGAAAATACAAGAGTTAAACATAGAAGAAAGCCTATCCAACAAAATCTCTGCTTTACTCCTTGAATCTTCCGACTCTGAGACATCTGAAATGTCTATAAATGATGAACCTCTTCAAATAGATGCTCTTCCAATTTCTCTCACAATTTCTCTCACAAATTTAAGATTGCAACAAGCTCATCTTTCTCTCACAATTTCTCCTCCGAAGACAGACGAATCAACGACCTCACCAGAAATGAGGAACATTCTCTCGAAATTATAGAAAAGATAACTAATCCCCAAATAAGAAAAGAGCTCTTAGAAAAATAACTCCAACGACCAATTGAACCCAAACCAGAACAAAAACCTTCTATTCTCCCATCAACAAAAACTACATATGACTTGACCACAATATTAAAAAAACAAAAACCCAACCAGAAATCCGTTCCAACAATACAAGACCTACACAAAGAAATCAAAGAAATTAAAGAAGAATTAAAAATCCTTAAAGAACAACAGAAGATAGATTCTGAAGCTTTAAATGTCCTTCTAGTTTGTGAAGTACTAGAGCAAAATACTGAACAAAAACAACTAAGCAGTTTAAACAATACTCCTAAACAAGATGAAGATTTCTTATATGAATTAAGACAAGTTACCTACCGAAAATATCTCATAAAAGTCAAAGTTGTCTTCTTAGATGACTTTATCTTAGATATCCATTGCCTTATTCGATACAGGAGCAGATTTGAATTGCATTAAAGAAGAAATAATACCAAAAAGATTTCATCAACCTACCAACAAAAAATTAACCGCCGCTAATAACTCAAACCTCAATGTAGTTAGTAAGGTTGATGCCCCTATGAATAATAAAACCTTCCAAATTAAGACATATTTTCTCCTAGTTAAAGGAATACATCATCTTGTCATATTAGGTACACCTTTATTCAATTTAATAATCCCCTCTACTGCCACCTACGAAGGTATTACTTTCAAAACCCATGACACCAAACTTACCTTCCCATTTCTTGAAAAACCCAAAACAAGGAACCTCAATACAATAAAGGCATATTCTATATATAATAACGAGATAAATGCCTTAATACAAGGTAAACAGATACAATTATCCCATCTAAAACAAGACCTTTCCTCTCACAAGATTGAGAAGCAGTTACAAGACCGCTTTATCAAAGAAAAAATCTTAAAATTACTAAAACAAATAGCAGTGGAACTCTGTTCTGACTTACCAAATGCATTTTGGCATAAAAACAACATATGATTGATTTACCTTATGAAAAAGATTTTGATGAGAGAGAAATACCAACAAAAGCGAGACCTATCCAAATGAACTCCGACCTAGAACTAGGGCTGAGCATTCGGTCGGTTCAGTCAGAAACCTGGACCGAACCGAATTAACCGAAAACCGAATTACATTTTTTTTCAAAACCAAACCGAACCGATTTAATATCTGAACCAAACCGTAAACCGAACCGAATTATTTCGGTTTATTCGGTCCGGTTTTTTAAACCGAAATAGTTTGAAAAATCAGGTTTTGTAAATTCAGAAAAGATGAATAGCTGTTGTTGCATGCAACATACTACAGTACAATCTGTGAATTTGTCCTCTAGTAATCTGGAGCAAGAAAAGCGCAAAGACCCCTTGTTAAAAAAATGGTTGAAACCTGGATCATATAAAGGGTTAATTTTAATCAGAAATAGCAAGTGATTTAATCTTAATCAGCGGGCGGCGACTTTAAAATTAGGTCTCAACTCAACCCAGTAACCCACTCATCTATTCTGTTTCTATCTGGTCGACTTCACAGTTCACACTCACGTTTAGGTTTTGTTTGTTTAATATTTACTAAATTATAATATATATATAATATAATTAGAAAATATAGATATATTTACTTCAGTTTATTCGGTTAAAACCGAACCAAAATTCTGGTAAACCGAACTGAACCAATTTTAATTCGGTTAAAACCGAAAAACCGAAATAACCGGAATTTATAAAAAAACTTAAACCAAACCGAACCAAATTTACCGGTTCGGTTCGGTTTTTCGGTTTCGGTTCGGTTTTGCTCACCCCTACCTAGAACAACATTGCAGAAAAGAAATCACCGATCTCGAATCCAAAGGAATCATATCAAAATCCAGATCCCCGTGGTCCTGTGCAGCTTTCTATGTAAACAAAAATGCTAAAATTGAGAGAGGGACACCAAGGCTAGTTATCGATTATAAGCCTCTAAATAAAGCCTTAAGATGGGTACGATACCCTATACCTAATAAAAAAGACCTTTTACAAAAATTAAGATCTTCGGTAATATTTTCCAAATTTGATTGAAAATCAGGATTTTGGCAGATTCAAATCCACCCAAAAGATAGATATAAAACCGCTTTTACGGTCCCATTCGGACAGTATGAATGGAATATCTTTCCATTTGGAATCAAAACTGCCCCTAGCGAATTCCAAAGAATTATGAATGACATATTCAATGACTATTCTACATTTTGTATAATATATATTGATGATGTTCTAGTTTCTTCAGAATCTATTGAACAACATTTCAAACACCTTAAAACTTTCTGCCATGTATCTGGGAAAATGGTTTAGTCATATCAAAATCCAAGATTTCCCTATTTCAAACTCGTGTAAGATTTCTTGGCCACTTACATATCAAAAGGAACAGTTACACCAATTAAAAGAGCCCTAACTTTTGCAACAAAATTTTCCGATAAAATCACAGATAAAACCCAACTCCAAAGATTTTTAGGAAGTCTCAACTATGTCCTAGACTTTTATCCAAACGTCAATAGGATAGCCAAGCCCTTACATGACCGCCTTAAAACTAACACCGTCCCTGGGTCATCTGAACATACTGAAATTGTTCGACTAATCAAAGCTCAGGTTCTAGAAATCCCTTGTCTACACCTTGCTGATCCAAATGCTTCTAAAGTAGTTGAAACAGATGCTTCTGAGTTAGGATACGACGGTATACTAAAACAAGTAGTCAATGGTAAAGAACAAATAGTCCAGTTTATATCTGCACATTGTAATGATTATCAAAGAAATTATTCTACTATAAAAAAGGAAATACTTTCAATTGTTTTATGTATTACAAAATTTCAGAGTGATTTATTAAATCAAAAATTTCTCCTTAGAGTCGATTGTAAATCTGTAAAAGAGGTTTTACAAAAAATGTCCAAAATATTGCATCAAAACAAATTTTCGCCAGATGGCAAGCATTATTAAGCATTTTTGATTTTGATATTGAACCCATTAAGGGAGATATGAACTGTGTCCCTGATTTTCCTGACCCGTGAGTTTCTATAAAATAGATAGTCTCATGCCTCGAAAAGGCAGAGGTGGGGGAAAAACCCCAGCCTTTCCCGGACAACTCCCGGTCACTCAACAAAGCAAAGCGTGTACTTCTTCAGGAAAATCGATCACATCCTGGATCGATTAGGTAATTACAGATGAAGAAGACAATAACTTATTTCTAGCCCTTCAAACCATCAAAGCCCATGGCCTCAACATCCAAAATCCCTCAACAACCTCCCAAAGCTCTTCAGAAAAATCAACGAAAGTTACCCAACAAAACACTTCTTCCAGCCAACCTACAAATACTGCCTTTCAAACTACACAAACAGTCAGTTTTCAAAACCCAACCCTCTTAGTTCCTCAGAGACCTATGTCAAAATTAGAAATTAATACCCCAAAAATGCAAAACCAGGAGGTAGTAGTCAGCCAGTCAAACTTTTCAAAATCTAATTCTGATTACTATACCAAAAAAAACCATCAAAAAATAGTATCAGTCGAAAGGGGATTTAACAATGACGATGTGTAACACCCCCAAATCCGGGGTCGGGGATCCGGGTTGTCACGAGTTCCATTTCCCTTAATAACACCCAATCTTAATAAACAATCAACTACTCTGTACTGTGACCCCACAATAAACATACACACCACAAGTTATAGTCTCAGAGATGAATATCCAAAAGTAACACGAGTCATTTTATTCCAAAATTATATGCCATTACACCTTAAAAGGGTTTCTGAATAGATTTACATTTCTTTGCCATTATTATAATTGATAAAGATACATAAGTCTGGTACATCAAAAGTTGAAAGCCTAGCCTATTGGTAGTTCCTACCTTAGCTACAGCGACATCAACGCCTATAGGAAACCGCGGAACGTTTCCTATCCGCTCGCGAATTGGGAGCTTGGTCCTGTTCATCTTTTCTATTTGTTGTTGTGTGATGAAAGAAGAAAGCAAGGGTGAGCAGCAAGCCCACCAAAATAATATGTATAATGATTAACAATATATGAGCCTTCTCATAGTACTCATGAAAGTCTTGGTCAAAAGAAATGGACCAAGTTTGATATCTTAATGCGATGAAGTCGCAAAATATTCAGTATATATACATATATACTTTTCAAAATCTTGGAAGTCCTCTTCCATGCATAATATACACAGAGTTCCAGTTTATAACTGTATAAAACTATCGTTGCAAGGTGATCTCATATATCTAACCTTGTCTCAACGTTTTTCTGAAAATCTTTGACATGCATAAGATAATCATTTGCTAGATATAAGTTTAAAAGATGAAGTTACAAGATACTCCAATATACTTATATCTTTTCCAAATACTACTTGAACTACCACCGTTCAAGTTATAATTAGTTTTAAAAGTTCATCACATAGATGAGACTACAAGACAAGATTTGAATAGATTCAATCTTTGAACATCATTATAAATAATGAAGTTACGAGATACTTCATTAAGTCCCGATATATATATCCACATATATATCTCTTAAACATTTCCTGGAACCTCTGTTATGTAAAGTATGAACAGAGTTTGTAACATCCAATGAATTTTGGAAAGGAAAAGAATTTTGGCATAAACCCGATATCTTGCTGATCAGGCAAAGATACCAATAAGTAACCTTTTCTACTAGTAGATGGATGAATCCCCCACCGGTCATCACCCTGGCCACATAAGGACCTTGTGCTGGACCGCCATCCCGGCCTCTTACGCGTTGATGGACTGCCACCCAGCCACTTACACTTTGATAGACCGTACCCCGGCCTGTCGCTTATGCCGACTCAATTAGATGGACTTACTTCCCGAACGTTGGGCAAGTAATCAAATTGTTTTCTCAAAACAGCAACCACGTTGCGAATGTAAAATACACCACAGAGCCGGATCCCCCAGGTTTTGAGCGAGTATTTAAATCCCCTTTGAAAGGAAGATCTTAAATATAAAAATGAGTTTTGGGGTCCACTCTAACTTTAAAAATCATTTTGAAGACTCGAAAACATTTTTAAGAATGTTTGGAGTACTGCTGATTTATCAAAATAAATCAGTCCCGATATATTAGAAATATCTGAATATTATTATTTAAATAATATTCTCATAAAGATAATCCTTATAAAATTATTCGAAGTAGAAGTTTTAAAACTCATACTTGAAATGGATATTAAATAACCAAAGATATACTTATATGAAAGTACTATCTTTATTTGAATAATCGAAAATAAGTTTGATTATCGAAACATTATTCTTTAATAAAATAAAGGATATTATTAAATAATAAGCGGAGTCATAATACCTCGAATGAATATTATAAATAATATTCATTAAATAAAATAAACGGAGTCATACATCCTCAAATGAATATTCAAATAATAATCATTAAATAGAATAAACAGAGTCATAAGTCCTCGAATGAATATTCAAATAATATTCATTAAATAAAATAAAGTTATCGAATAAACCTTATTCGATCAATAGTTTTGAAAACTATATCCATATATATATATATATATATTTATAATATACTCGGGAACATTGACTCCCAGGTTTAGAAATATGTTCACCTTGGGGTCCCCTTTACTAAGGGTATATGCAAATTACCGTTTATCTCTAGCATGGGTATTATCAACTGAATCAACAGATATATGTATCAAGATTACGAACCAAGCATGCATATATACCATATCACATGCTACAATATATCGCAAGAATTTGCTAATTAACCAACATGCATTTATCACAAGACAATGCATATACGTATATACATCACAACAACAATATAGCGGGTAGAAAACTTGCCTGAGTACTCCCGGATAGACTTAAGCTTAGAGTGGGTCCGATAACCTATGAACAACAAAATAAGTCAGAATTAAACCCCGGTCTCTTAAGAAACTATACTTTAACCATTTAGAGTCCTAACGCTTGCTTTTGCGCTTAACGATTCACTTACGTCGCTCGAGTACCCTCGGCTCCACCATTTTTAATAAATTAACCATTAAGAATTTTAAAGCGATTCTTTCGCGAGTACCTTACCAACTGCCTAATTCACTTAACATAATTGTTTCATACCCCAATTAGTCCTTTAAGGTCTTTAACCTATGCTTCAAAGTAAGGCGAGGGGTAATGATTCGTTCGTGAAACGTCGTTACTTAAAACGGCCGTTTCTTCTAAACCGTACATCGGAATCAAACGAACCACATATCAAAACGAAGCTCATAACATGAACTATCTAATCATGGCAATGGTCAAAACCTAACAGCGAGTTCACGGGTCCTGATTGTTAAGAACAAAACAGTCTTAAAGTAAATTGGACATTACGACGGCTATGTTTACGCGATTTCCCAAAATTTTACCAACCAATTCAACACCAAATCATCACCAATCAATCCCAATACAACCATATGACCATATCACTCATCAACCACTTTAAACCATTTAAACCAAGCTCAAATCATACCATGAATCATCAAGAACAACTAGTGCTACTTTTTAACTCCAAAATCAATAAAAGCACTTAATCACTAAGATCTCAACATGACAAAACAACTACTACACTTAATCTCTCATTCCATCATCATAATCATTTATACCAAACAACTAAATGCTAAGATAATGAAGAGTTATACCTTCCTTGAAGCTTTTAATCCATGAAAGATCCTTGGAATGCCCATAGGAAGCCTTAATCTAACCTCCTACAAGCTTGTTCTTTCAAATAAATCAAGAACACAAAAATTAATTTCAAGAAAGTACTATTCACCATCTTCTTGAATGATTTATAGGAAATGCTAGGAAAGGATTTTGAAGCTAAGATTCCTAGGAAGTATGTAACTTAACTAGGAGAAGCTAGGATAATTACCTTGTAAATTAGCAAGTGGAGGAGCCTGGACTTCCCATTTCTTAAGAAAAGGGGCCGAGAGCTTCAAGAAGAAAAAAAAGAAGAAGTCAAGTTGTGTATTTTGTGATTTGTTTTGCTTGCCTTGGTTGGTTGATTTTGTTTTGATTAATTACTTTTAACCATGGTGAATTTTGTGTGGTCTAGAATCAACCAACACTTCCTTCACTTTTTGTCATGCTCATGTCATCCCCTTATGTCATCATCCCACACTTGTCCTCTTCTTGTTGGTTTGATAACATCATCCTCACTAACCTCTTTGATTAGCTTCTAAATACTTGGCTAATGACCGCTGATTTGTTATACGGTTCGCTTAACTTTCGTTTTCGTTTATCATTTGAGGGATCATACCCGGGATCTTATTACTTGGGTTTCCTTAACCTTTCTCAATACATTATATTACTTTTATGATCCTCTCTTATAATCCTTGAATTTAAATCCTTTTTATCCTGTTACCTTATACTCAATTCTTTCGGTATCTGGTGGATTTTCGGGAAAAATCAAAGTGTTCGAATTTGGATTCTGACTGATCTTTACATACACTTATATACCACCTAGAGTACTAATAATATCTCATAAGATCAATAAAAGAATCCCTACATAGTGTGGTATGAAAAGTTTTCTTATTCAGCATACTCAGCAAAAGCACTATTCATAAGGGTTTCAAAAATTCCAAAAATTGGGGTTATTACACGATGCCTCCCTAGCAATTTCAAATATTTTCCCTAAAGGATGGATGTTCAAACCCTGGGATCTATCAAAAAATAATGATTATTATCAAGCCATTCTCTTGTCTACTGAATCGGTCACATTCAAACATTTTTACAACGCCCGGGATAGAGAACACTCAACGCCTTCATACACAACATGTCAAATACAAAAGGTCATCCACCCAAGTCAATGGGGCCAAGAACTCCACCGTCCAAATTTTTTTCCTTCAAACTTCAAAAGACAATTAAACCACTGCTCCTCATATTCCTACTGGGATTACCAGCAAGCATGGCATAATTCATTCTTTATTCAAAATTAGAAGAATAGTCTGGTTGTTTTATTTCAACACCAAAATCCAAGTTCAGGAACTCCCTGTTTGGTTCCTTCAATGGCGGGATTTCTTCGGAGCAATTGAAGAAATTCTTACTCCAAATGCATCTGAATGTCTAAAACTGTTCAAAACACACTTCAAACCCACAGAATACGAAAGACATTTTCCTCATCTTTTAATATTATGTTCAAATTTCTTTCTTCCATGGGTCTGTTCTTGGGAGTTTAAAATTCATTTCAACCAAATACAATCATGTATTGTTCGGTCCTTTAAAGTCAAATGGTGGAGCAATTTCAAAGAAGACCAAAAGATTTCCGAAGAGATCATTCAAAAATGGTTATCAAGTTAAAATTTTATTACCAACAAAGAAGTTACCACTTTCTTTGCCCAAAAAAAAATGCCCGGGCATTATTAGCCCAAGCAAAAACCAGAAGCCAATACAAAGAATCCTTACTTCAACTCGCAAATTCAATTTATGATTCCGAAGATAGCAGTCCGGTTCATTTAGGAGATGACAACGAAGATGACTTCCACGGGATATTTTCCCCTGTAGTTTCCACCGATTGAAATCTCAAAAAAAAAAGAAAAAAAAAAAAAGAAAAAAGTCCAAAATACCCCAAAAATTTCATGCAAATTTACATCATTTCATATTGTTTAGTTTTCCTCTATTTCATTATTGTAATCAGTTTGTATAGATACTTTTTTACTCCAAATTATTAGGGATAAAACGGTAAAAAGTACTTAAAAAAATGATATTGTACAACATTTAAATTTTGTATCTAGTTTTCATTATATCAGCATTTCTCCGTAAAATAAGCAGAGGACACAAAAGAAGACAAAGAAGACACTTCCCACTGAGACTAACTCAGTATTATTCAAAAGAAGACAAAGAAGACACAAAAGAAGATCCCCACTGAGACCAACTCAACAATATTCTCCAAACAAAGCAACTTTCGGTGGAAGAGGAATCATACTCAAAATCCTGTGAAGAAAGCAGCCTCCCACTCGGGAAAGCAGCCCCTCCACAAAGAAAAAGAGGACCTCCCACTCAAGTCAAGCTGTCCACTCAGGAAAGCAGAACTCCACTACAAGAAAAAGAATGATGTTGTTTCAAGAAATTAGACTCCTCATCCTTCTATAAATAAGAAGAAGATGAGAGTAATAAACACACTTGAAATTATAGAGCAGATAATATACACATCTTATACCAGTGATAGCAGTTCATATTTCCGAAGTTTATTCTCAAGTTTTCTCAAATTGTACACAAAGACTAGCAGATTGCTTTCAGTTATATAATCAAAAGCGTTTCCAAGTAATTTCAAATCCTATTCTTGTTCATATCATGTTTTAATATTTTGTGTTAATTCCTATGTTTTGCCATGACTTAGTTATATATAATATACATACCATGTCTTAGTCTTACTATATTACACCATATTCTTAAAAATCTCCCCCAATTTATGTCTACTGGAATTATAGCCATAAATTAAGAGAAACTTGATGATAACAAAGCACCCTAACAATACAGATTTAAAAGTAGTAGATAAAACTGCTAAGTGCTACAAAATTTACTGAAAATTGAACAAAGTAAAGTGTACAAAGAGTTGCTGACAATCATTATCAAGGTGCTCCTCTAGTCTGAGCAGATAATTTTATTTCCTTGATTGTCTGGATTTCTTCCCAAGCCTCCTGTTGTTTTCCTCAATTGGATTCTAGAGTTGTCTATGGAATTCAAGTTCATCAGCTTCAGATAGATCCATCAATTCTTGCATTTCCAATAGAGTCTCATTGCTAGAGATACTCAATTGGTCATCCAGTCTGAAGAATCTTCTAACTCCCTTATCATCCATGAATTCCATTAGCCAATAAGGCCTCAAATGCACTCTCTTTCCTGTAAAGGGAATTGTAAGAGTTTTTGGAAGTGCATCTTTGGCTTTATTACTCCTTAGCTCTTCTATCCTGTTTAAAACCAGTTTCCTTGTAGTTACATTGAACCCAAAGTTCTTCTTGAAGGATGAGAAGACTTTTATCAGAACAGATTGGCTTTCTTGAAGAATCCTTTGAAGTTGCCATGTGATTTCTTTCCTTCCCTTGTACTTGAACACCAGCCTTTCAGGAAGATGCCTGTGAGCATCAATCCCTCTTACTTCTTTCAGTTCATCCAAGTAAAGATTTAAGTCTGAAAACTCCTTGATATCACAGATATATAAGAGATCTCCCTTGTTGACTGTGGGTTGAGATTTGGTTAGGGTTTTGGATCTAAAGGTCACAGGCTTCACTTTATTGATTGCTCTAGTCTTTGTTCTCTTTGGCTTGTTGAAGATAGAAAAATTTAGTTCTGGAATTGGCAAACTATCCCAGTCTATTGGCTCATCCTTTGGAATTATAGGCTCACCATGAATATTCCTAGTTGGATCCACCACCTTGAATTCTTCATGTACCACTGGTGGCTTGGATGGTTGAGTTGTGGATGTAGACTGTTTGGGAATGTAATCTTCCATTTCCTCATCACTGAAGTCCAATTTTCTCTAGATTCTTTGCTTGTACCTTGGTTTTTTCATCTGTTGGGGCTCCTGTTGCATTTTCTGATCTTGAGGTTTAGCAATCACAGATGGTTGTGCAGAAATCTCAGTTGTAGTCTTCAAATCTTGAAGTTTGGCCAAGATAGCAGCTTGCTCCTTCTTTTGTTTGAGCTTCTTAGCATCTAAGGCAGCTTGCTTCTTTTCTTTCCTGATTCTTTCCTTCTCCTCCTTTTTAGCTTCTACAAACTGCGGGTGTCCAACCAACACACATATTTCCTTACCATTTCTGTAGATCTTGGCAATCCTTATTTTAAGTGCTGAATCAGCTGGATCTTTGAAAAATGCAATTGACCTAGCCAACAGCTTCTTCTCATCTGGCCTAGGTGTCTCATACACAGTATCCATAGGATTTTTATCTGAAAACTTTGAGTAGTTTCTTTTAGGCTTCAAGACCAGATTTGCCTTTGGAGATTTTATGCAAGGAGTTTGGCCTTTTTACAGATAACTCGAACTTATCTCTTCTACAGAAATTTGCTTGACTTGAGAGTGATGATTAAAGATTTTATTTGGTTTCTGAATTGGTCCAAATTTCTGTTGAATTTCTGCATCTATTTTCCTCCATTTATCATCTAATTCCTTTTCCACAGCTGCAACATCAAGCATATTGGGAATTGTCTTTGACTCAAGCTTAGCAGCTGCTATTTGGATCAGATCAATGCTATCCAATACTTGTGGCTTTGGCAGAGTAATTTCTGGAACAATTACTTGGCCGATTTGAACATTTACCACATGCTCCCCCTCACTAGTTGGCTCTGCTTGACTGACTTGAGTTAATGATTTCTCCCCCTTTTTGTTATCATCAAGTAGAGTGGAGGTAGAAGATTGTGCAACCACCAGCTTTTGGAGCAATTGAGTTTGCTGTGCTTGATGAAGATGGATAGCTGTTAAAGAGACTTCCATTGCAGTCAACCTTGTATCTAGGGAATCCACTTTAGTGGCAAGATCATAATTCTTCCTTAGATGTCTATTAATGTCAAGCATTTTTGCATCTGGAAGTTTAGCATCCAATCTTTCAGAGATATCCTTCTTCACTTGATCAATCTCAGTTTTGAGAGAAGTGACATCCTGATTGTGTTGAAGACCATGGATTTGATGTAATTGTAGAGAATTGAGATGTGCCTGTAAGAGCTTCCTGGTGCTAGCATTTATTGTGGCTTGAAGAGCATTATGTGTTTCTTGGATTTGATGGATGAGAGTGGTTTTGAAGTGTTGAATATCACAGTCCTTGGAGAATGTCCATGATGGCAGGCCAGATCTAGAGCTGGTGTCTACTTCTCCCCCATGTCCATGAGCTATTCACTATCATCATGATCATCTCCAAAGAAATCTGCAGATTCACCAGTACCATAGTCAACCTCATCATCAGCTCTAGGTGGCATGGTTGTGATGGCATCCTTTGCTCTTTGCATAGATTGAGTGGTGTGCACTAAGTTGAGCATCCTTTCAGCCTTCTCATTGCCCTGTCCATCTAGAGTTTGATAAGCTGGAACAGGATGAGTAAATGTCTCAGCATCCAAGGAGATAGATTTTATGACAACTTGATATTCTTGCTGAAATAGTTTCCCCCTTTCTGCATCACTGACATTTATTGACTCACTAGAAATGGTGTCCATCCTTATCTTTCCAGTACCTGCATTTCTCTCATGTTCTTTCTGTTTTTGCATCAAGGGCTCCCCTTGGCTTCCCACCCTCACACCCTCACCTTTACCATCTAAGGTGGGACTCCCCTTACTCATTTTTTCCAGAACCGAAAAAATGGTCTGCATTGGTTCACTCATTTTCTCTCCTTTTTCCTGGGAGCAACCCAGCCTCTCACTCAATTCACTCCCTGCCCTCATTCCTAAGAGTGATTGTACTACCACTAAGTCATCTGCACTTGTGACAATTGTATAAATTTGAAGTTGTGCAGAGACTCCCGACGGATGAGGAATATCCATCGGGATAGTAGTTTGGCTAGCCGACGGATGACTGCTGTTAGGCACATCCATTGGGATACAGTCACTACTCGATAGATGAATAATATCCACCGAGATAGAAGAAATGAATGAGTTTGGAGTGGAGACTATTGTAGACACTGTGCAGATTGATGAAAATTTGGGCAAAAATGTCTCAATAGTCTCAAAAAGAATTGGCGAGTGAGCCAACAAATTATCTAAAAGATGATGCTCACTTGCTTGGATTTTTGGCTTCTCCAATAGAGTTAAAGATGGAGAATTTGGAAGTGATGTACTAATCATGTCTACATCCGGTAAGTATGTGGGTGAATTAGGTGTTTCAGGTGCTTCTATTGTTAGAGATTTTGGCTGTGACTCCACATTTATTGGAACCACATCAATCTAACTTTGAGATGGTGTAGTGAATGGGTCTTTAGCTCCATTTTGCACTCTGTGTGTTCCCTGTGCATCCCCAAGGGTTTTAGATCTTTTCTTTCTAGCATAAGTCTGTGGTGAACTTGTGTCCCTAAGCCTCTTGACCTGTGCTCCTGGTTGGGAGCTTGTTTCAATAGTAACATCCTTTTGGGAGGATGAAACTAGAATTGAGCTAATATCCTTATTAACAACCACAGTTTTTTGGAAAACTGTGGTGTGGCTAGGCTTAGGTACACTAATCTCACCAGCCTTATCCTTAGGGTTTCTTTGATTTTCACCCTATCCCTTACCTTGCTCACTCTCCTTCACACTCCCCTCTTTGTGTTTAGAAGATTTTGCAACTGATTTCTTTTGAAAGAAACCAGAGGGGGATTTCTTAGCTTTGGATTTTGAAATTGTTGTTTTGGTAGCTTGGTTAGGCATCTGTTGGGTCATTGACACAGATGCCATAGCTACACTTGAAGGCAAAGAAATGTATGAGGTTGGAAGAGTGGAGACAGTGGTGCTTACCTCACTTACCTGAGGTACCACTATGATTGGAAAGTAAAAGAGGGGCACCTCTTTGTGATGACTTGCCCTATTGAGATCAGCAATGACTCTCCTTTCTTGAACCCAATAATTCAGTTTGTTGGTTGGGTTCTCAACGTCAATATTCTCAATAAGATGGTTAGCAAGCATCATAAAGAATCTAGCATAATAGACACTTTTACCTCTTTTATTAAGTTCTCCTAACTTATATCCTAACTCAAACATGATCATGTCACTGAAATTAAAGAATTTATCAATAACTAACATATAAAGCATGTTAAGCATAGAAATGTTAACAGAATCAAAATTGCTTATTTTACCAGAAAATACTTTAGTAACTACATCATACACATAGTTTCATTCTTTTCTAAGACCTAGCCTTCTAATTTCACTCAACTTAGAGGTGGGGAGAGCATAGAAAATAGAATTAAGCATGTTAACTATATCAGTATCTGTGTGTGGAACAGTAATAGTGTTATCCGAATTCTAAAGCATGCTTTGATAATATCACTATTAATGCAAACCTGCTTAACTTTAAGAGTGAAAGTTATGGTCTTGTCAGTAGAGTTGTACACGGCAGTTGTCCATATCTCCTTCATAACTTCACAGTAGATTGTGGGTGATTCCAGCATAGTATAACTGAGTTTACATCTCTTCACAAAGTCCATCATCTTGTGAAAGTCTCCAGACTGTGAAATCTCCTTGTTCACAAGAGCTACAAAGTTGTTCTTTTCATAGATAAATCCAGATTGAGATATGATTTTAACTACTGGTGCCATTGTTAGAGAATGAGAAATTTGCAGAGAGAATATTTGCTTTGGAGAAGAAAGGAAGTTAGAGTAATTGATTTGAGAATTGTTAGTCCCAAAGTATCGTAGAAGGGGGGGGGGGTTGAATACGATACCTACAATCTTTTTTGTTTTGTTTCAAGTTCTTCGTTAAAAGTACGGAAACAAAATAACACAAAACAATTCGAAGAATATATTATTTTATTAATATAAACCTTGAGGTTGCTACAATCTAATCAAAGTATTGATTAGCTACAATAAATTCAGCAGCATAACAGTATGTTTACAAGAGTAATAAATGTGAAGCTTTAATGGAGCTCTCGTAAGCTTCCTGTGTTTGCTGAAGAAGATAACTACCTGAATGAAAACATTCAATTGGCTTCTTGTAGTCTTTCAAATTCAATGGACAGGTGGCATATATTTAGTCCACACAAAACCATTAAACTTTGCTGCATTTGACATTATTGAATAACACTTCTATGGTGACTAACCTCTGTGGTGACCAGGTAGCCACTGTGCCTTCCTTTGTGGTGACTAAGCTCTGTGGCGACCAGGTAGCCCTTGTGCTTTCTTCTGAGGCGACTAGAACTCCTATGGCGACCAAATAGACACTTAGTCTATTTCTGTGGCGACTAGGACTCCTATGGCGACCAGATAAACACAATTTATTTCTGTACTGACTAGGACTCCTATGGAGACAGATAGACACTTGTCTATTTCTGCGACGACTAGGGCTTCTATGGCGACCATAGTGGAAGACTGTTTGACTTAGAGTATTCTTGCTCTTGTCAAGCCATTCTTCAATATATCAATATTTCCTTCTGTAATTGAATCAAAATACTTTCTTGAATTACTGATGTTTGGTGCACTGGTCTGGTTCACAAATAGCTAGCATTGAGAGGATTATAATTCAATTTGTCTTGTGTTCTAAGTTGATATAGATTGGTGTTTATCCATTGCTTCTTTCACTAAATCCTTGATCTGTAACACTTGAAATCAATACATGTAACTGATGCTTAAAGTCCCTTGATAGTCTTATTCTTCATGGCTACTTGAACATGACAATGAACTTCTTCCTATGATCTGTTGGAGAACTTAAGGAGTCAATCACATCATTTGGTTCTTTGTGTTTATCCCGTCTTCATCTGTAGGGTTCCTGTGCTTCACAGTTTAATATTGTTTATCTGTTTCTATTTTCATGTTGAGTTATAAATCCTCGATTACATATTATATTACATTATGCTTTACAATCTCCCCCTATTTGATTGTTAGAGTTCGACAAGCAAATCCCTAAGGATAACTCAACTGATAATAAGAAAAAGTATAATCTCTAAACAGATAAAGATATTAAATACATTTTGGATTACATATTCAATTCCAGATTTCTTAAGATACAAATTACAAAGAAGTGTTCCTCTAGCCTGGAACATATATTTTATGTCTTCTTTGTTCTTGTTTTCTTCTGCTTCCTGCTTTCCTGCTTCCTTCTCCTTCCTGAGGCTGATCAGATTTTCTCTTAGAGGCTTTTTTCTTGGGGTCTGAAGGTTTTGGAGGAGACTCTTTCAGCTCATTCAATCTAGCTTGCACGCAATTACGAGCTTCTATTTTCAAGTGCATTGACTGGAGGTTGATTATTCAATTCATGAAGCATTATCTTAAGATATTTAACTTTGGTGCATTTAGGAACAAGATCAAACAATGGTGATGATTTTCTGGACATTACGAAGACTGTTATCCTTTTAGGATGTCCTCGTACTCTCTTGGTGTCATTGATTGACTCTTCTTCCAATACCTCATCAAATATCCTTATGATTGGGATCAATGCAATTTTATCATCCTTACATATGGAGAGCTTGACGTCCATTAAGGTTTGATAAATTGATTCTGATGAGCTTGTTCTGAAATCATTGATCTTGATCTTTGCTTGATTAATCTGAAAGACTAGTTCCTCTTCACTGTTAATGCTGATGATTGGTTTACTATCTTTTAGAATATTCATTTCTGGTTCTCCATTAATTAATACTATCTCAAGATAAGCTCTTTCAACTTTCCTCATGTCCTTCTCTGTATCCCTGATCATTTTGTCATTGAGTCTGTAAGCATATAGAACTCAGCAGCTTTAAGGTCTGCTTCTGATCTTTTAACTCGTGGTGCCTCCAGTTTTGCTCTTTTACTCCTGAGTTGACTTTCAAGGAAAGTGAGTTGTAGATATCGAATGGATCTCAGATGTTGTCAGACATAGTAATATTTTGCAACCTGCCATCCAGCAACTACTTTGATCACAAATGGATACAAAAAGGCTTGAGGAGATACATTCATCATCATTCTCCAAAGTTTGTCTCTGAAATATTCATTCTCATTCGATTTCAAGCATGGGAATTTTGAGGCTAAAACAAACAGTTCAACAATGTTCAACTTCATCAGTACACTGGTAGACACTTTCATCTATAGACCATCTCTGTGATTGATAGTGATCTTCCATCCATTCTTCAGAATGTTCACAGTAGTTCCAGTAATTACTTTGCTGAACTGATCATAGAACTCATGGATATTTTCATATGTCTTTCTGTAATGCTCCACAGTTCTCAATAGATTAGAGTTACCAGGGTCTGAATAGTGATATGTTTCTAGTTTGTCCATTTTCTTCTTTATTTCTTCCCATTTGCTTCCTTTCCTGTTAGCTCAAAGATATGCCTCTCTCTCTTCTCTGTTCCTCCCTCTTTGAATAGCTCTTTGAATTCTTGCTCTTGATCTTTCCATTTCTTTTTGAATCTCTATATAAGAGTGGTTGATTTTCTATGGAAGTCCATAGAATAGACAGTCGTTTGAGAAAAGCATCTTCATCTTCAAATTCTTCATCCTTAGAGATAATCTTTCTTTCTTCTGTAGCCACTTCCTCGAATCTTGGCTCACACCCCATCGGAACATCACTTTCATCTATTTCACCTTCTTCTAGTTCATCTTCAGAGAATAAGGGTTTTGGAGCATATATCTGAGATAGCAGATTTCTATGAGTTGTAATGATTTGGCTCAGATGTCCTGATTGCTCCCCTTGAGATGTTGCACTCTCCTTAGAAAATCTTTCCTTGAGGAGCACCCTTTCATCAATTCTCTCTTCTCGTTCTTCCTCCATCTCATCTCCAAATTCATCATAAGTACCAGTAGTCTGAAAGGCATCTTGAAGTAGATTAACAGCAACGTCTACTTTTTCTTGTTCTACTACCCTTTTCTCCCCCCTTAGTTGGGTTATCCTTCAGAGCTAGTTTTTATTGAGCATGTAAAGTTGAAACATGGATCTCAAGAGAAACAGGCAGTTGCTTACTGACTGAGGTTATTGGCCCAGTACTGGCAAGAGCTGCTTCAGATGAGACCGGGATAGGCGCATGCTTGCTAACTGAGAGCTTTGGCTCAGTATTGGAAATTGCTTTTCCTTTTCTTGTATGAAAGAGAGATCGCTCAACAAATTCCCGTAAGCTAGCGAATGCTACTTGTTGATGTTCAAGTTGATTGGAAAGACTGGAGATCTGATGATCCCTGAGAGATATCTTTAAGAGCCAGCTGTTCTTTGAGATAGCTGTCTTTGAAAGCCAGCTGCTCTTCAAGATAGGATTTAGTGACATAGTTTGAGAGATCTATATGTGTAGTTTGGATGATAGGTATCTCACAGGCTTCTCGCAGTGTATCACTCAGTACTCTAGCACTCGATTTAGGGTCATGTGTGTCACTCGTTCTCACATGTTCACTCCGCTCAAAGCTCCTGAGTTCCAAGTGTACCTGCATAAGTACACTAGGAGCCATCCTTATGGAGGTCAACAGTGGTGCAATGGGAGTTCATAATTCCCGATCCTTGTCTAAGACAAGTTGCCTGTCATCAGGAGATAACTCATCCAGAGTTAGAATCTCTGGGAGGAGCACTGGGGCCGTCATATTTGGCATCTGATCCCCAGCTTCCCCTTGTATCTGTGAAGATACATTCCCCTTAGGCTCACTAGTTAAATCTAGTTCATCGCCAATGGGTTGCCGATCCACGCCTATGTCGGATTCACTATCTGTAGATGCATCCAGGTTTATTAGTCCTGGGTAGGTAAGTGTTGTTCTAGGTTTGGCAGCGTTTACAACACTCTCTCATAACACCTGTGAAGGCAGTTGATCCATTGAAGGACCTTTAACAGGATATTCCAACCGTAAAATGGTTGAATGCCCTGTTTCCGTCAATACTTCCTCACCAAATAGAACTCTTCTAATCGACTTATTTAATGCTTCAAGAGCTTGGATATTAAATAGTGCGTTTGACTCATTATAGGATGCTGTGACCGACTGAGCGAATTTCAATAGATCTACCTTGTTGAGAAGATAGATCTAGTAACAGTTTAGTTGCCTTTTTAGCCAGAGAATCCTTTTGAGAAGATACCTGAAGGTTTACAGTTTTCTCAAGGAAATTCACTTCTTTGCTTCAAAGGAGACAGAGCTGTGGGTTCTCTCAAAGTACCTTCCTTATTTGCTGCATCTAGTGCAGTTTCTCCCTCTATATGCATGGGGTCCTTATACTCCAAGGTTTGATCTAGGAGAGTTGAAGGTGTTTGATTGGGCTCTAGAGGGTGGTTATGAATTTGTGGTATGTCAAATTCACGCCCTCTCCTATCTACTTCTTCAATAAGTAGCTGTGTGTGATGTGGGTCAAGATATAATTGATTATACTAATGAAATCAAGAGCATGCTTTAAAAGTATTACTCATAGCAGAAGTATCCATACCTGAGAAAGCTGGTCTGTAGATAGATGTATTAGAGTGAGTAGACTCAGCAGCTTGAGGAGGTGGACTAACAGCTTCAGGTTGAGGTCATGGAGAATTTTCAGGTTCAGCTTCTTATTCTGGTTCAACTTCAGCCTCTGCTTGATCACCATGCTCAGGATCAGGTTGATCTGCTTCTGCATTTCATATTTTCTTCAGGTTCATGAGCAATGTTTTCATGTGGTTCATGTTCAGTTTGAGGTTCATCTTCAGCTTCTTCTTCTTCATATTGAGCATTTATAGTAGCAAAGACATCTATCATATGGTCTGTTAGGAAGGCAGCGTTTGCATTTGAATAGTTCCCATTCTTGTGCAATTTAGTCACTATCAGTGGAGACAAGATAAGAGGATCTTCCAAGATGTCACTGTGAGTTGATGCCTTTTGTGCTTCTGACAGTTTTCCATTGAGTACAATCTGAAGAAACCTTGCGTATAAGATAAAGTTTTGATGCTGAGATTGGTTCTCCAAAATGTGCTTCATGAATAAACGTCCAAAGTTGATACGAAGATTATATGCGACAGCAACCCCAACAACTTGATTGAAAATAGTCAGTCCATGGAATCCACCAGTCTTGGGAGCCAAGCAGTGAGACAATATATTGAAGAACAGATTCCATTACTGGAAGATGACTTTTGTTGAAGTGCTTTAGAAAGTCATCATTCCCTGTCAATGTGCTCCTTATTGCTACGAAAAAGCTGAGTAATTCCCAATCTTCTGGAATGTCATCAAAATTATCACGAGGTAGCTAAAGATGTTCATTTAAATCGTCTTCTATGATTCTGATTATATCATCATCAATAGTAAAGGAGAAAGCTAATTGTTCATCATCAGAAGAATTTGTAGCTGTTGTATGCACATGCCTGAGAAGCTCAACATTCAATTTCACATTAGTAGTTAATGCGAAGCGCACAATGGAGTGTTTATTTAGAAAACGGATCCATGTCTCAAAATGTACCATTTTAACTGGATCACGTTCAATAATAGAGACAAAATTTATTTTTGGAATCTGAATATTATTCGCCATTTAATTAAAATGAGAATAAAATTTGGATTTTAAACAAATTTATTTGTGCCCTTCAAATTATGAGATAAAATAAATTGACCACACTTAAAACACACTTTTTAAGAGATTAACCAAACAAGGCCTTAGGAAGAAATTAGGTTAAAATTAAATCAATTAGTAAATAGCCAAACAAATCCTTAAACACAAAAGCAAGAGCAAGTCAATCTCAACAAACACCCGGTGGAATTTGTTGAAACTGGACTCAAAATGATCCTTGTGCTATGGGCTTTCAAAATCTACAGAAATTAAAAAATTTGGCAGAGTTCTATTACTGATTTGATTAAAAAGAAATTTCTTCCCTCTTCTGCGATTCTTGCTGTGTGTGTATATAATCGAAAAGAAATGAACCGTGTGTATATATATACTCGCAACACAACAGAACAAACCAAAGCACTAAGTGCTGTGGGGTGATAGCTTCCTGTGGCGACCACGGAGCACTGTAGTGTCTCCGTGGCGACCACAAGAGAGTGTTAGTGCTAGGGATCCTTCTGTGGCGACATAGAGGGGTTTCACTGAGACAATTTCTAGGGTGATCCTCTGTGGCGACACAGTTGAGTAGTACTTAGAATAGTTCTGAGTAAACTCTCTGTGGCGACACAGATGAGTGTTACTTAGAAAAATTCTAAGTCTTGCTCCCTGTGGCGACACAGAACCCTCTGTGCTGCTCTAAATTTATTTTAAACATCTTTTAAAATAATTTCATTGAAAAGAATGTTTAAAACAAATAATAAATCACAATTATATTTCACTACTTATACAAATATTATCATTTTATTGATAACACTATATTTTTGTGAAAAATGATTATGCTATAATATTTTAATATTAATTTCAATGAACCCCTTTAAATATTAATTATTTAAAGTCCACTGAAATTAAATTAAATAGCTTTATCAATATGAATGTGCTCAAACATATATATATATATATATTGTATGCAAGTAAATAAATGATTAAATTACGAGAAATAATTAATGGCATGTAAATTCAGATGTCCTTAAGATATTGAAATTAAATAACAAGTGAATTTAACCAGGATAAATTGCAGTTATTGACTTCTAAAGTTAATTAGAAAGATTTAACATCCCAAGCTCACTAACCCACTTAGAGAAAGTGTTTTCATCAAGTAGTTTTGTGAAGATGTCTGCAATTTGATCCTCTGTGGGTACAAAGTGTAACTCCACAGTGCCATTTGTGACATGCTCTCTGATAAAGTGATACCTGATATCAATGTACTTTATTCTCGAGTGCTGAACCGGATTGTTTGAGATTGCTATTGCACTTGTATTGTTATATAATATTGGGATCTTTGATACCAACATACCATAATCCCGGAGTTGGTTCCTCATCCACAAGATTTGAGCACAACAGCTTCCGGCAGCTATGTATTCAGCTTTAGCAGTTGATGTGGATACTGAGTGCTGATTCTTGCTAGGCCAGGATACTTATCTTCTCCCAAGAAACTGACAGCTTCCTGATGTACTTTTCCGGTCAATCTAACAACCTACAAAATCTGAATCTGTATAGCCAACTAGGTCAAAACCTGTACCTTTAGGGTACCAAATTCCAAGATTTGGAGTTCCCTTAAGGTACCTAAATATTCTTTTAACAGCTATAAGATGAGACTCTTTTGGTTTAGCTTGAAATCTAGCACATAAGCATGTTGCAAACATAATATCTGGTCTACTTGCTGTGAGATAAAGTAATGATCCTGTCATACCTCTGTAGCTTGTGATGTCAACTTTCTTACCAGTTTTGTCTTGATCAAGCTTGGAGGCTGTTGGCATGGGGGTCTTTGCTGGAGTTAAATCTTCCAGATTATATTTCTTGAGAAGTTCTCTGATATACTTAGATTAACAAATGAATATACCATCTTTCCTTTGACTCACTTGTAATCCAAGAAAGTAGTTCAACTCTCCCATCATGCCCATCTCGTACTTACTCTGCATTAGCTTAGAGAATCTCTTGCAAAGATCATCATTAGTAGAACCAAATATAATATCGTCAACATATACTTGAACTAATATCATATCAGATTTGTGTAATTTATGAAACAGAGTTTTATCTATGACACCTCTAGTAAAACCATTTTCAAGTAAAAACTCAGAGAGAGTGTCATACCATGTCCTTGGAGCTTGCTTAAGACCATAGAGATCTTTGAATAGAAAGTATACAAAATCAGCCAGATTTGGAACTTCAAAACCTGGAGGTTGTTCCACATACACTTCTTCTTCTAGCTCCCCATTCAGGAATGCACTCTTCACGTCCATTTGATAAACTTTGAATTCTGAATATGCTGTGAATGCCAGAAACATCCTGATTGCCTCAAGTCTAGCCACTGGTACATAGGTTTCATCATAATCTATACCTCTTCTTGAGAGTAAACTTTAGCTACCAGTCTGGCCTTGTTTCTCGTTACAATGCCATCTTCATCTAGCTTGTTTCTGAATACCCATTTAGTGCCTATCACTGACTTGTCCTTTGGTCGGGGTACCAGCTTCCATACCTTCTGCCTCTCAAACTGATTGAGTTCTTCTTGCATAGCAATAACCCAATCCGGATCTTCCAGTGCCTCATCCATTTTCTTAGGTTCCATTTATGACAGAAACCCTGAAAAATGACATTCATTCTGAGTGGCATGTCTAGTTCTTACTCCTATGTCAGGATCACCAATGATCAACTCAAAGGGATGGTCTCTGTTCCAAACTCTTTGACGAGGCATATATGATCTTGATGTTTCCCCTTGTTCAGTGTAATGTTGAGTGTGAACTGTAGATACTCTTCCTGCTCCCCCTGAGTTGCTGTCACCATGACTGGATGATTCTGATATGTTTGTAGTGGTTCTTGATGGGGTTCCTGAATGATTATCATGATCATTGTTTCCACCATTATCACCACTTGCTCCTGAATAAGCATTGCCATGTACTATAGGCACAAATCTAGTAATCTCAGGTTCTATTTTATCCAAAGGATCATCTGATAAATTTTCAAATTCCAGAGATTCAGAATCCTTTTCTCTTTGCAGGCTTTCCAGCTTGGTGTCGTCAAATGTTATATTAAGGCTTTCAATAACCTTCTGATCAGTAATCATATAAGCCCTGTAAGCTTTAGATTCCAGAGAATAGCCCAGAAATATGCCTTCTTCTGCTTTAGCATCAAACTTTCCTAGATGTTCATTTCCTTCCTTTAGCACAAAGCATTTAGCACCAAACATATGAAAGTATTTCAGTGTTGGTTTCTTGTCAGCCATTATCTCATAAGGAGTCTTGTCATGATCTTTATTAATCAGGGTACGATTTTGAGTGTAACATGCTGTGTTGACAACTTCAGCCCAGAAGTAGGTAGGAAGTCTTGATTCACTTAGCATAGTCCTTGCTGCTTCAACCAATGTATGATTCTTCCTTTCTATTACCCCATTTTGTTGTGGAGTCCTTGGAGCTGAATACTGTCTCGAAATACCTTTCTCTGTACAAAATTCATTTAGAAATGCATTCTTGAATTCTGTCCCATTATCTGATATGATCTTTCTAACAGGTAATTTCGCTTCCATCTCAATCTTCTTTATATGATCCACTATCAGCTGAGGTGCTTCATCCTTGGATTATAAAAACAACACCCATGTATATTTGGAGAAGTCATCGACCATCACTAAAGCATATCTTTTCCTTGATAGTGACAATACGTTCACTAGACCAAGTAAATCCATGTGAATCAACTGAAGAGGTTCAGTTATACTTGTCATTTCCTTGCTTCTGTGTGATGCTTTCTTTGATTTCCCTTTTTCACATGCTTTACAGATTCCTTGACAGAATTCCATATATGGTAGTCCTCTCACTAGCTCTCTCTTGATCGGAGAGTTCATTGTCTTGAAGTTCAAGTGCAAGAGCTTTTTGTGCCATAGCCAACTTAGTTCTGATGAAGCTTTGCTGTAGAAACATCTGATTACTCAATCACAGGTAGACTTCAAGTCAGCTATGTACATATTACCTTTCCTTACTCCCTGTAAAGCAAGCTTCTCATCTTTCCTGTGAGTGATCAAACATCTTTCTGTTCTAAAATCAACATTGTATCCCCTGTCATAAAATTGACTTATGCTCAGAAGATTATGCTTTAATCCTTCCATAAGAGAGATGTTTTCAATGATGACATTGCCAATTTTCAAATTGCCATATCCCTTAGTAAATCCTTTGCTGTCATCTCCAAAGGTAACTATAGGGCCAACTTTCTCCACCACTCCCGTGAGCAGGTTCTTTTCTCCTGTCATGTGCCTAGAACACCCACTGTCCAGAATCCACATGATCTTTTCCTTTCTCACCTTACCCTGCAAACACAGATTGATTAAGAAGACTTTGGTACCCAAGCTTTCTTGGGTCTTGAAGGTTTAGGGGTAGAAACAGTATCAACAAATGAAACCTTAACAGGCTTAGCTTTCACTTTGACTGACTCCTTCTCAGTTCTAGTCTTATCAGAGATGTTAGACTTAGAGACAGGAGGTACTACAGTCTTAGCCTGTGTGTGCTCATTACCCTATGCTTGTCTTAGTGTCAGTGCAAGTGCTAGCAGTTGCATGATAAGCTTTAAAATATTCAGGCATGGTAACAAATGCACATGGCATACATTCAACTACACCACAGGGTTCATGAAAGCTAGGCATGTTAGGTATGGCAGACATACTGGAAGATGCAACATATTCTACTTTAGCTTTAGTAGCAAGCATGTGTAAGGTGTGCAGCAGAATTGCAATTATTACATAACTTCCTAGATGCAGATGAGGAAGATGCAAAATCAGATTTTTTATTTACACCTACCTTGCCATTTATGTTCTTCTTAGTCTTAACCTTAGCACCCTCACCGGTCTTAGAATTAACTATTGGGTCTGGTTTCTTAGGTGTGTCAGGTTCCTTACTATCCACCGTATTACCTGGGTCAGCTATGGATTTAGCTTTACTAGCTGGAACCTTAGGAGTCTTAGGGGATTCCTCTTCCTTCTCTCTATCTTCAGCAATGTTACTTCATCCAAAGATTCTGAAACAGACTCAGTAAATAACGTAGATACAACATCCTTAATAACATATGGAACCTTTTCTGAGACAAACATGTTTATCTCAAATTTGCCACTATGTTTCTTACTGTTAGCTTAGAATAGTCAAGTCCTATTAAGTCTTAGGTTTAAATCTTTGATTATCTATTATCTCCTTCTGAGTCAAAGCTACATTCTTAAATGCTTGTAACTTCTTTTCTAAGTCAGCAATTTGGGTTCTAAGAATGGCTTCTATGTCTGCATTACATTTAACCTTATTCTCTAGATATTCATTCTTTTTCTTAAGGTCTTCTAGTCCAACTGCAAGCAATTCTAATTCTTCATTCCTAGAGGTTAAACTCTCAGATTTAAGAACTAACTTATAATTTTCCATTTTATATGCAAGCATGCTTGTATGAACATTATACAATTCTAAAGTAAGTTCATGCACAATAGATTTGTATTCAGACACAATCATATCTATAGTGGTAAGTTCAGGAACCTGAGATGATTGCGATGATTCCTCTGCAGAGTCTGCCATAAGAGCCAGATTCATGTACTGTTCCTCTTCATCTGAATCAGTATCATCCCAGCTTTTTCCTTCAGCAATATATGCTCTTCCCTTTTCCTTTACCACATAAGCATTCATCTTCTGTTTCAGCTTCTCATTCTTCCTTTTCAAATTTTCATAAGTTTCCTTCTTTTCATAGGAGTCATTTGACTTTGCTGCCTTGGGTTTTCTGCAATCAGATGTAAAGTGCCCTAACTCATTGCAATTGTAGCATCTTGTTTTGCTCATGTCTATCCAGTTTGACTTGTAGCCTCCTCTGGAGCTTGACCCTGATGAGTAGCTTCCTTTCTTAAATCTCCCTGATGAACCCCTTGGTTTATAGTTGGGCTTTCTTCTGAATCTAACATGACTAAATTTTGCAGCCATGCAGGCCATAGATTTTTCCTCCAACTGTTCAAGTTCTTCTTGAGTATAGAACTCACTTTCATCCTCTGGCTCACCATGAGCAATTTCAGCTACGATAATTTCTTTTATTGTTGAGGAGGGTGCAACCTTATTTTCTTGAGCTTCAGGTTCACGAACTACAAGTGTAGTGGTTTTTGCAAGTGCCATTCTCTTATTGTCAAGAGAACCAGTTCCATAGATAATAACTCTCTGCTCTTGCTCCAGCTCATGTGTTCTCAGCTTTCCATAGATCACATCTAGAGACATAGTGATAAAATCTGCTATTTCTCTGAGTGATGTGTTCTTTTATTCCAGGTGAACTGGGAGCGTTAGCATAAACTTTCTATTGGACTCACGTATAGGATAAATTTTCCCTTCTAACTTTAATTCACTTAACAGTCTTGTATATCTCTCAAAGAGTGAAGACAGTGCTTCTACGGATAAAAGTTTGAATGCCTCATACTGAGTCGTCAGAATATCCATCCTGTTTTCTTTGACTTCTTCTTTACCTTCCATTAAAAGCTCAATGGTTTCCCACATATCTTTCGCACTGTTACTTCCTAGAAGTTGATGACTTATATCTTTATCGGTCGATTCCACAATTATGAGTTGAAGGCTTGTGTCCAGATTTATCAACTCCTTGTCAGTTTCCGTATATTTAGACGGATCCCTGGGAGTGGATGAGGAAGGAATTCTTACACCAGCTGTGGTTGTGGATTCATCAACTACTTCCATCGGAACATAAGGGCCATTCAGTAATATCCCAATGTAAAGTGGATTCGAGGCTTTCATAAACATCATCATCTTTTTCTTCCATAGGTTGTAATTATCTCTATCGAATGAGGGAACCTTTATACTTCCAATTCTTTGGTTGTTCATCATCTTGACGGAATTAAATTATTTAAAGTTTAAAATTTTCGAGAAATGAAATTTTTTGAAAATTAAAAAATTCAAGAAATTTTTCAAGAACTTGTTTCTTTCTCCGGATCTTGATTTGTATGTCAATCAACAAGCTCTGATACCAATTGTTAGTCTCAAAGGATCGTAGAAGGGGGGGTTGAATACGATACCTACAATTTTTTTTGATTCGTTTCAAGTTCTTCGTTAAAAGTATGGAATCAAAATAACACAAAATAATTCGAGGAATATATTGTTTTATTAATATAAACCTTGAGGTTGCTACAATCTAATCAAAGTATTGATTAGCTACAATAAATTCAGCAGCATAACAATATGTTTACAAGAGTAATAAATGTGAAGCTTTAATGGAGCTCTCGTAAGCTTTCTGTGTTTGCTGAAGAAGATAACTACCTGAATGAAAACATTCAATTGGCTTCTTGTAGTCTTTCAAATTCAATGGAAATGTGGCATATTTTTGTCCACACAAAACCATTAAACTTTGCTGCATTTGACATCATTGAATAACACTTCTATGGCGACTAATCTCTGTGGCGGCCAGGTAGCCATTGTGCCTTCCTCTGTGGTAACTAAGCTCTGTGGCGACCAGGTAGCCCTTGTACTTTCTTCTGAGGCGACTAGAACTCTTATGGCGACCAGATAGACACTAGTCTATTTCTGTGGCGACTAGGACTCATATGGCGACCAGATAAACACAATCTATTTCAGTACTGACTAGGACTCCTATGGAGACCAGATAGACACTTGTCTATTTCTGCGACGACTAGGGCTTCTATGGCGACCATAGTGGAAGACTGTTTGACTTAGAGTATTCTTGCTCTTGTCAAACCATTCTTCAATGTATCAATATTTCCTTCTGTAATTGAATCAAAATACTTTCTTGAATACTGATATTTGGTGCACTGGTCTGGTTCACAAACAGCTAGCATTGAGAGGATCCTAATTCATTTCGTCTTGTGTTTCTGAGTTGATACATATTGGTGTTTATCCATTGCTTCTTTCACTGAATCCTTGATCTGTAACACTTGAAATCAATACATGTAACTGATGCTTAAAGTCCCTTGATGTCTTATTCTTCATGGCTTCTTGAACATGACAATGAACTTCTTCCCATGATCTGTTGGAGAACTTAAGGAGTCAATCACATCATTTGGTTCTTTGTATTTATCTTGTCTTCATCTGTAGGGTTCCTGTGCTTCACAGTTTAATAATGTTTATTTATTTCTGTTTTCATGTTGAGTTATAAATCCTCGATTACATGTTACATTACATTATGCTTTACAAGAATGATAAAAGAATAGAATAAAAATGAATTCTGCTTTTATACTATCTCAGAAATAAACTGTCAAAAATAATAAAGTGAAATAAAGTAACCAATCAAAATAGCCCAAAATAGCCATTTTAAAAATAAATAAAAAAATTCTGTCACTTATCCGATGTGTAATACTTACAAACTAAAAGTATACCCGATGGATAACGTTCAGAGTTTTAACGGCTAAGATTGAGACAATTCGATGAATGAGTATAAAACAATTATCCGTCGAGTTATAAAATAATCCAGAAAAGTAATTGATTTTTATTAACAAATAATATTCCGATGGATGATTAAACTTGATGGATAATGAGCATCCGTCGGGATGTAAATTTTGACTTATCCAAAATTTCATCCAAAACAAAAAAATCAATTAAGTTTCTGGCTACATTATAACTTGCAAAAATATCTGAAATAATTGAAGAATAATTAAGCATACCTAACTCACTTACCAACCTTGAAAATGTGGATTCATCAAGTGGCTTGGTAAATATATCTGCAAGCTTACTTTTCACTTGGAACAAAATGAAGTTCTACAGTATCATTAATCACATGTTCCCTAATGAAGTGGTACTTGATGTCTATGTGCTTTGTTCTTGAATGATGTACTGGATTTTCAGTGATGGCAATTGCACTTGTGTTATCACAGATAATTGGAATTCTATCCATTTGTAGACCATAGTCCAACAATTGGTTTTTTATCCATAAAATCTGTGCACAGCAACTACCAGCAGCAATATATTCAGCTTCAGCTAGTAGAAGTAGAAATTGAATTTTGCTTTTTACTGAACCTGGACACAAGCTTGTTCCCTAGAAATTGACAGGTTCCTGTTGTACTTTTTCTAGTCTATTTTACAACCTGCATAATCTGCATCTGAATAACCAGTTAGATCAAAACCAGAATCTCTAAGGTACCAAATGCCAAGTTTTGGTGTTCCTTTGAGATATCTGAAAACTCTCTTAATAGCTACTAAGTGAGATTCTATAGGATCAGCCTGCAATCTAGCACAAAGACAAGTAGCAAATATTATATCTGGCCTACTAGCTGTTAAGTACAGAAGTGAGCTAACCATGCCCCTATAGCTTGAAATATCCACAGACTTTTCAGTAGTGTTTAATTCAAGCTTAGTTGCAGTGACCATGGGAGTTTTTGCAGATGTGCAATCCATTAGATCACACTTCTTTAAAAGATGATGAATATATTTAGTTTGACTAATGAATATTTCATTACTAACTTGCTTTACTTGTAAACCAAGAAAGTAAGTTAGTTCTCCCATCATGCTTATTTCATACTTACTTTGCATCAATTTGGAAAACTTTTTGCAAAGTTTTTCATCTATACAGCCAAATATAATATCATCTACATAGATTTGAACAAGTATACTAGAGCCATTAACATTTCTAAAGAATAAGTTTTATCAACAATACCTCTTGTGAAGTGATTTTCCAAAAGAAACTTTGATAAAGTGTCATACCAGGCTCTAGGTGCTTGCTTCAGTCCATAAAGTGCTTTCAAAAGATAGTAGACATATTCTGGAAAATTTGCATCTTCAAAACCAGGAGGTTGACTGACATAGACTTCCTCCTCCAAATCTCCATTTAGAAAGGCACTTTTGACATCCATTTGATAGACTTTGAAATTGGCATGAGCTGCATAGGCTAAGAAAATTCTAATGGCTTCATGTCTTGTAACAGGAGCAAAAGTTTCATCAAAATCTATTCCTTCTTGTTGACAGTAGCCCTTAGCAACCAATCTAGCTTTGTTACTGACCACTATGCCATTTTCATTCATCTTATTTCTAAATACCCACTTGGTGTCAATTGGATTCTTTCCTTTAGGTTTGGGTACCAGCTTCCATACCTTGTTCCTTTCAAATTGGTTTAGCTCCTTCTGCATAACTAAAATCCAATCAGGATCCAACAAAGCTTCTTCTACCTTCTTTGGTTCTTCCTTAGATAGGAAACTGCTATATAGACATTCTTCTTGAGTTGCTCTCCTTATTTGAACTCTAGAATATGCATCACCAATAATAAGCTCAAAAGGGTGATCTTTAGTCCATTTCCTTTGTTGAGGTAGATTTGCTCTAGATGAAAAGGCCTCATTGTTGTCTTGATGTGTGACTGAGTTTTGATTATGAGAAACTCCCCCTGAGTTTATGAATCTTTGATTTGAGAAAGGAAAACTTTATGTAGGTGATCTATTCTGACTTTCAGCTTCTCTTAATGTTGAGACGGATGATGCACTTTGTGTCCCGACGGATGAAGCTGATTGTCTCCCGACGGATAAGGCAGGTTGTCTTCCAACGGATGAAGCATTTTGTAACTCGACGGATGTTGAATTATGTGCTTCATTAGTTGTAGATTTTTCTGCATTATTCTTATTCACTGTTTCTTGATCACTTTCATCATCACTGTCATCACTAACCATCTCCACATTATCAAATTTGAAGATTTTATGGAAATCTCCATCTTGCAATCCTTCAATCTTTTTATCATCAAACACAACATGTACTGATTCCATAACAATGTTAGTTCTTAGATTGTAGACTCTATACGATTTTCCCAAAGCATATCCAACAAAGATTCCTTCATCTGCTTTAGCATCAAACTTTCCATGTTGATCAGTTTGATTCCTTAAGATGTAATATTTGCAGCCAAATACATGAAGAAAATTTAGAATTGGTAGGGTGTCATGCACTTTGCTTGATTAACCAAAGAGATATTCTGAGTGTAGCAGACAGTATTCACAGCTTCAGCCCAAAAATATGTTGGTAACTTTGATTCTTCAAGCATTGTCCTTGCAGCTTTAATAAGTGATATGTTCTTCCTTTCCACTATTCCATTTTGTTGTGGAGTTCTTGCTACAGAAAACTCATGCATAATCCCATTCTCTTCACAAAATGATCTCATCACAGAATTCTTGAACTCGGTTCCATTGTCACTCCTGATTCTTCTTACTTTAAAGTCAGGATGATTGTTGACTTGCTTTATGTGATTGATGATGATTTCACTAGCTTCATCTTTGGACTTTAGGAAATATGTCCAAGATAACGTTTAGAAATCATCCACTAATTAATGGGCAAAATCTTTTTCTTGAGATGGACAATATATTGACTGGTCCAAACAAATCCCTGTGTAACAATTGCAAAGGTTCTTCAATTGTTGAATCAAGCTTCTTTCTGAATAATGCTTTGATCTGCTTTCCTTTCTGGAAGGCATCACACAATCCATCCTTAGTAAACTCCACTTGATGAATACCTCTAACTAGTTCTTTCTTAACAAGTTCATTCATGGTCTTGAAGTTTAGATGAGACAGCTTCTTGTGCCAAAGCCAACTTTCATCTTGACTTGCTTTACTGAGAAGGCAATTTACTGAGAATGCAAGTGACAGATTCTGTATTTGATGAGTTGAAGTCAGCTAGATACACATTCCCTTTTCTCACTCCAGTGATAACCACTTTGTTGCTCTTTTTGTTTGTCAGAACACAGGCTTCTGAATTGAAAGTTACTGAGTTGCCCTTATCACAAAGCTGGCTGATACTCAACAAATTATGCTTGAGATCGTCCACTAGGGCAACCTCTTCAATGATGACATTGTCTTTTGAAATCAAGCCATATCCTACAGTATAACCCTTGCCGTCATCTCCAAAAGTAATACTTGGGCCAACTCTTTCCTTGAACTCAGTAAGCAGGGTAGAATCTCCAGTCATGTGCCTTGAGCAACCACTATCTAGATACCAAAGATTCTTTCTATTTCCCTGCACACATCACAATCAAATCAAGTTGATTTTGGTACCCAAGTTTCCTTGGGTCCTGCCTTGTTAGCTTTCTTCTTTGGTTTCTTAGGTTTGATCTCATTTAACTTGGGGATTTCTGATTCATCCTTAGTCATTTGAGTTGGACCTTTAAAACCAGTCATTAGAATAGAATTATCATGCACATATTGATTAACAGGGAAAGGCATGCTATTTATAAATATGTTATTCCAGTAAGGCATGCTAAATGGCATTTGAGGCATACTAAATGCAACATAATAAGGATTAGATAGTAAATGGCATATTAACAAATTGTGCATTCATATTCTGAGCAGACATAGCATTCATAGGCATGGTAGGCATGACAGTCATGTTGGGAAAAGAAGAGGGTGTAGACATGGAAGTAGGCATAACAAGTTTGTAATTAACAGACAGATGATTAACACTACCACACTTAACATAGATTTTTCTTGGTGCATATTTATCAGGTGTGTAGTTGTTATGTTTGTTAAATACTACTTTCCCATTTCTATTATTTTTATTTTTAGCTTCTGTTTTAACCTCAATCTTTTCTAATCTGTCATTCAGTTGCTTGATAGACAGATGACCAACATTAACTTTCTTTTCCTTCCTAACTTGACTTGATTCTCCTGGAATAAAGTTCTTAGAAACTGATCCATATTTCTCATTCAACTTAGCTAGCTTAGCTTTGCTAATAGGTTTACTCACAGCCGACGGATGTGGCTCCTTGTCACTCGACGGATAATCCTTTTGATTATACGACGGATGATTTTCATCATCCGTCGAGTCCACATATGTCAACAATCCTTCAACCAAATTGGATTCAAGCTTCTCTTTACTCTTCTTCCAGGCTACATCACAAAAGGACTCAATACCTTGAACTTTAGTGATTTGAGCATGAACATCTCTGGATGATTTCCATGCCTTGATCACTTCCTGTTCTCGTTCAAGTTGCTTCTTTAAAATCTGTCCTTTCTTCAAGGACTCAGTTAATTCATCCTTAGCAATCTTACACTCAATTCTCAATTTCTCAAATTTAATAAACTGAGACTCCAACACATTATTTCTCTCACTTAAAAACAAATTATTTTCTTTAATTTTAGCATTTTCCTTAGTGAGGGACTTAAGTGTAACACACAGGTGATATAATTCCGTGGACATGTCATTTATTGCATCATTACACTCAGCTTTAGATAAATGTGCAAGGTTAGTGGTGATTACCTTATTGCTTGAAGAACTTGTTTCTGTTTCATCAGATTTGGCCATTAGAGCTAGATTGACATAGCTTATTTCTTCATCTTCATCCAATCCAGCTGCATCCCAATCATTCTCCTGTGTGATGAAAGCCCTTTCCTTTTGTTTGGGTAACTCAAAGTATTTCTATTTATAATCAACATGCTCAAACTTCTTCTTGTTAGAATCATACTTTCTACACACACTGGCAAAATGCCCTGCTAAGCCACATTTGAAACATTTGAGTTTGGATTTATCCACCATGTTTCTATTTGGCTTGGCTGCTCCAAAATTCTTTTTGAATTTGAGCTTGGCAAATCTTCTGGATAGGAATGCTAGATGTTCATCCATGTCATCTTGGCTCAAAGAATCTTCATTTTTAGCTACCAGCCCCTTACCCTTGTTTTCACAGACCTTTGAAGTAGATTCAACAGCTTCTACCTTCACCTCTTTCTCCTTTTCTAACTCAGCAACCAGTGCTATGGACCCTCCTTTCTTCCTTCCTTTCTCCATCCTCTCATCTTGCTCTATTTCAAGCTCATAAGTTTTTATGATGCCATACAGGCTCTCCAAAGTGAACTCCTTGTAATCCTGAGAATTTCTCAATGAGACTGTCATTGGCTTCCACTCTTTTGGAAGAGATCTAAGGAACTTGAGGTTAGAGTCTTTTGTTTGATAGACTCTTCCATGCAACTTCAGAGCATTTAGTAGCTTTTGAAATCTACTAAAAATATCAGTGAGAGACTCACTTTCTTCACAGTAGAAATGCTCATATTGCTGAATCAGTAGCTACATCTTGTTCTCCCTTACTTGCTCGGTACCATCACAAATAATCTGAATTATGTCCCAAACCTTTTTGGTTGTTTTACAGTTAATGATGTTATCAACATATCACCATCAACTCCATTGAACAATATGTTCATGGCCTTCTTATCTTTCCTGACTTGCTCAATATCAGGGTCTGACCTCTCTCTATGCAATCCACATAAGCCTCATCTTGGGAAAGTAGATGTAGGTGCATCTTCACCTTCCAGTGGTGATAATTATCTTTGTCCAGAAATGGAATTTTAACTCCAACATCCTTCTTGTTCATCTTGCTGTTTGTTGTGATCTTTACACTCTTTGTACTTCAAGAGCTTGCTCTGATACCAATTGTTATTTCCTAACAATACAACAAGAATTATAGAAGGGGGTTGAATGTAATTATGGTTCTTTTTCAGATTTTAAAACAGTTCTTACTTAATACATATAGCAGTGTTTGATTTGCTAAGGTGCGGAATTGAAAGATAATTGAAATCAAAATACTAAGTAATAAAACACAGGCTTTAAAACTTTCTGGTGGATTTGAATGTATCCACCGGATATATATATATATATATATCAGTTTGAGAACTCTGTGTAGCTTAAAATGGCTCACAGCTGCTTTACAAGTAGAACAAACAAACTATAGAGAAATTCTTGACAAGTACAACTTTTTCTATCTCTCTTTAAAATGTGTTTGCTTAGTTGAATATTCTACTAGCTACACTTGGTTTATATATCACCAAGTTTACATGACAATAAGACAAGATAATAAGATAAAACATATCTAGTCTAACTTCATGCTGCTTCACTACTCTTATTCCAGCATCTTTGAATATCTTCACAATTGCATGGAAATGGTAATACTTCTTTGTTCTCAAATTCCTACTTAAGAGGATGTCACATTCCTTTTGCAAATACCCAATGCATGTGACTGTATTGTCACTGTCAAAAGATATTTGAATTTGATCATCCACCGGGACTATGCCTGTCATCCGTCGGGAGCTTTGTTGATCATCTTTCGGGAGTCTTGTAGGTCATCCGTCGGGTGTCTATTTGTCACTTGACTCCACTTCACTTATACAGAATTACAAGACATCTCATATTTAGAATTAATCAACTTATTCTGTATATCCACTAGTAGTCAACATGACTCATATACTCCTACAGAATCTACACAAAGTTGTTTGCAGAGATGTGCTACAATTCTTATTATTACATTAGCTACTCACTCGATGGATGTTAATCTGTCATCCGTCGGGACTGTAAAGTTTATCCGACGGGACTATATTAAATCATCCGTCGAGTGCTACAAAATACACTAAGTTAAATCTACTAAGGTGTTTTGTTTAGCTTATCATCAAGTTCACATCATATTCCTAACAATTGTTGAAAAAGAGTTTAAAAGAAAAGAAAATTTTATTTGTGGAATTTGGAAATTCTTGTTTCTAGAACTGTAACCTAAAAAGATCTTGGTGTAGTTTGGAATCGCATATGCTATATTTCCACCGCTGGTAATTGTTTATCATTAAACATGTTGTTTTATTTTGAGGTTTCATCGTGACAGCCAAATCCTCTAACCCCGAATTTATGGGCGTGACAGTCTGTACGAGTGGACATCATCTCTGGCACACATGTGGGTCAAAATTAGACTATATCAAGAATTATAATGTCCCCTAATGAAGAAAGGTGGCCCTTCAAACTTAAACAAAAAACAATTTCCACTAACACCATATTTTGCCATGAAAATCAATAGAAGTCACGAAAAAATAATACAACATGTTGGATTGTATCTCATACAATAGGTATTCACCCACGGCTAGGTCTAAGTTGCTATCTCCCGAACAACATCGTAAGATGGCTTGGTTATATTAAACACAAATGATGAAATGGAAGATAAGACATTTATAAAGAACAACGTCTACAAAGAGGTATTTGAGACAAAACCATCTTCCACGAGTTTGGATGTATAACACAAACATCTCTAAATTATGTCTAAACAAAAGCAATTTGCATTATATTATATTTTTGAATTTTTCTTTTCATAGTACATGTTAATTTAATGACGAGCCATAATTAATATCATCAAAACATAATTAGGTATATCATCAAAACATACTAATTCATCAAAACAAAAGCGATGTTTAATATCATATTTAGGTACTTAATCAAAATAAAAGCGATGATTAATCTCATCAAAATGTGATCCATTAAGATTCAAAATATATTAATTCATGTACATATTTAGGTATATTCTCTTTACGTGCTTTTAATATTTAATTTTAGACTTATTAAATTATTAGAATAAATTATTTCCTTTTTCATCGATCATAAATTTATATTTTGATGCTTTGTGATCATGTTACTGATAAATAGTTTTTATCCATTTGTGTCATTATAGATTTGCAGTGCAAGGTCTTAAATTGTGTGCATGTCAATGTTGTGAGACATATAATATTAAGTCTTAATTATTTTGATATTGTATAATTTATTTATTCAATTTTTTTAGATATTATTTCAGTTAAATAAGTTAATATTACTTTCTTATTTAGGTACTAATATTTCTAAAAACATAATTTTTGAATTTAACCTAATTTAATTTTGAATATTATATTTTAACTGATAATAACACATTAATTATCTTAAACGTATAAAGGTCTCGTAATAAAAGACCCGGTTGTTGTATAAATATTAAAGAAAATTAGAGGTAAATAAATTGCAGTTTTTAAAACTAATATTATTGCGCTCTATTGAAAAGAACTTATACAATATAAACAAGATATTTTTCCTACTATTTATAAATACATTTTCTTCGCATTATAGGATTGGATATCACTAAACACATCCTCTAGATCCCCCAATATTACATATGAGGAAGATATTCAACTGGGACAATTTTGCACTCTTTAGCTTCGTAACCGGAAAAATATGCGAGTACCATAAAATTTGTATTTAATATAAAATAAAAGTTTGTTAATATTAAACTAAATCATTCATGATTGTTATTTTACACCTACTGTTATGGGTAAGAAAGTAGGTTGTAATTATTACGATATTTAATGCTAGGATTCGGGAGCTTAAGGCCTTTAATGATTTCACTTGTGTTTCGTAGCTTAAATCTTCCCTCACAAGATGCCTACATATCTTTGTGAGTTTAGAGAATCAAGCCAAAACGTAGTTTTGAATGATGGGATAAGACCCTTTATATATATGTTGGATGTCCATAAATTGGAATAGGGTTAGGAGACTTGATGAATAAGTCTCCATTTTAGAATAGACTTAGGAGTCCTAAAACGTAGGAAGCAGATTCCTTATTGGTTTAGGCTCCTTCCAGGCTACTCAATAAAGAATTGTATCCTTCATGGGATACTTTTTAATGAGCTATTATTTTGCCCTATTTATTAATTACGAAATTAATAAATAATTGTGGCTTCGGGCCTCATTAACTGGGCTTTGTTATTGGACCGTATTAGGTCTAATCAATTCAATATTTATTATATCTCTAGGCTAATTTCAGACCCTTATCATTTGCCCCACAACTTTTGCGAAACCTGATTAAGATTTTGCAGAAGTTAAGTTTATACTTATTCTGGCTATCACTTTTATCGTAAAGTATGGAGCGACCTACACATTTACAACGATTCTCTCTTTAGCATACATCCATGTGGGCTTCCATAATTTTCCGGGAATTTTTTGGTACCATATGGTATTCTCATTATTTTTCCCTAATTTTCAGGAATAGTTCAGTACTCACAGGTATTTTTCATGATTTTTTGATAATTTATCAAAAAATATTATATCCAAAAATAATTTCAGAAATTATTTCCTAATTTTTCTGATTTTTTGGGATTTTTTCCTATATTTTCCCTATTTTTGGGAATTTTTAGCTTTTCCCCATTTTTAGCCTCTTTTCTGATTAATTAAATAATCAGAAAATATACTATATGGCATGGTACATCCTAGGCGTGGGTTGCCCCCACCTAGGAGACAGGTTGTGAACCACGCCTAGGAATAATGTCTCCTAGGCGTGGTTTGGCTTCCCATAGCTACAATACATCCTAGGCGTGTGTTACCCCCGCTTAGGAGACAGAGCCTAGAAATAATGTCTCCTAGACGTGGTTTGACCTCAAAAGCTTTAATAAATCCTAGGCGTAGGTTACCCTCTCCTGAGAGACATGGTTTAAACCACGCCTAGGAATTCTGTCTCCTACACGTGGTTTGACCTCCAAGGATTCAATAAATTTAGGTGTGGGTTACCCCCGCCTAAGAGACATGGTTTGAACCACGCCTAGAAATTGTGTCTCCTAGACGTGGTTTGACCTCCAAGGCTTCAATAAATCCTAGGAGTGGGTTATCCCCTCCTGCCTCCTAGGATACATGGTTTGAACTACGCCTAGAAATTGTGTCTCCTAGATGTGGTTTGACCTCCAAGGCTTCAATAAATCCTAGTTGTGGGTTACCCCCGCTTAGGATACATGGTTTGAACCACACCTAGGAATTGTGTCTCCTAGACGTGGTTTGACCTCCAAGGTTTCTCCTTTCCTTTTATTATAATAAAATAAGATTTTTCTCAAATCTTGGGTATAATTCAACTAATATTTTCTCCCTTGATTTTTTTGGTATGGAACATTCTAGAGTTCTCTCAAATTTGGTAGAATATTTCAAATTTTAAATTTTGTGGGCTTCCCGCCCTTGGATACCAGCAGGCCCAAGTTTTCGGCCCAATTACCTCTTATAGCCGGTTGAGTTACGGGTTGGTGAGGCTATATAAGGGGTGGAGTATGAGCTCATTTCTCACACTTCACCTCAAACAAACTTACTCTGCAAAGTTTTTCACTCAACTCCCTTCCACCATAAGGCGATTTCCGGTACACCGCACCACCGCAATCCTCATCATTTTCTGGCTTTCTTTGAAGATCCCGTTTGAATTTTCTTCTTTTTCCACCAACCTTCAAATTTTTTCCGGGTTTCAAGTATTCTTCTCAAAAATATCAATGGCGGATTTCGACTCTTCCCTTTCTCAGCCTCCTCAGGCCGCCCCTCGCCCTTCTAGGGCTAACCGAGGTATAAAATCCCTCGTTCATGCTTCTGTAATTTCTCTTAGGGATCTTTTAACTGTGTTTGGTCAAGCCTTACCTAATATGCTCCATTTAGATGCATATAATTATCCTTCTAGGTATGATTCTGATAAAGTAGGTGTTATAGTTCGTTTATTTAGAATTTCTTCCCCTTACAAGGCTGAGGTCCCCGGCCCAAATGGCAGGCTTGTTACCCAAAACCTGGGGTCAAACGTATCTATAAGGAAACCTTTTATGCAGGCTTTCGTCTTCCCCCACACCCTTTTATTTTTCGTATTTTGGCCGAAGCCCGTGTCTGTCCAACCCAACTCACGCCCAACTCTTGGCGTTTTATTCACTGCTACATGGCCCAGTCTCGCAAACATGGTTTCGAGCCCAATGTTTGTGTTTTTAGATATTTATTCAAGTTTATAAATGCCCCTGATGACCAAGGTTGGGTCAAGATTTTCCATAGGTCCCTTTCTCGTTCTTGTTTTATTTCTGGTACTAACCCTGAGTCTTATCCTGACTGGAAAAGTGAGTGGTTTTATGTTTACTTAAACGCCGTGGAGGGTTGGGACCATTTTCTCAGGCCCAATTTTTCCAAAAGCGTAGATTGTAAAAACCCAAACTTTTGACATTGGTAAAAGACCTTTATGAATAGTAATCTTGCGGTTTTTTAATTTAAGATTCCGAGTTGATATTGTGATTATACGTACCAAATGCGTGTATGTAAAAACAATTTATTTTTGGAGAAAACGAACTTTGTAAAATGATCTTATCTTACGGACTATTGAGGAATACGAGAATTACATTACGATTAAGAATTTATAATTCCATAAATTAAAATCCAAGTACAAGGTTTCAAAGCATAAAGGATTTATAAGGAAGGATTTACCCCGCGAATCGCTTACGAAGATTTATTACAAAAATGAATAAACGACCAAGCGAATATGTAAGCGAATAAATAAACGAACCAAGACCATGCAAATCCCATGCAAATTAATTAGCAATAAATTATCCAAGCTATCTAACTAAATTAAGAATTAAGTGAAAGATAACATTCCTTAAAATAAGAATTCATGTTTTATAATTAAAATGCCTAGTCAAGTGTGGTGTGCAAGCTAAGACCTAGGCTTGAATTAGAAGCATATTGTTGAACACACCTTATACTTACTCAATAAATATCACAAATATCATCCAATACTTCCAAAGGAAGCCAAGCCAAGCAACTCTTTCTTTCTCTCTCTTCAAGAACACAATGCTGATTTTCAAGAACAAGGAGGAAATACAAATTCAAAACTCACATTCTACTCATTCAAAAATCACCAAATTTTTACCAAACCTTCTTTATATCATGGGTAAGTCACGTACCAAATTTGAAGCCCATCCATGAAGTTTTCAATTTTATAAAAATGTTTAAAGTTGAGGGTGAATAGTAACTCCAAAAATCACTAACTTGTTTTCTTGATTTTTCATGGAAGTTTAAGGCTCCTAAAGCTAGACCAAGGCCTCATAAAGGATCTTAGGACTTTTTAAGTATTAACAAGCTTCAAGGAAGGTATAAATATCATCCACCCTTTATTTACTTGAGTTATAAGATTGAGTTTGAGTTATGTTTAAGTACATGTTGATTCATTGAGTTTGGATTGTAAAAAGTTAGGTTTTGATGGTTGATTGTTATGGATTGATGTTAGTGATGACTTCATATAGTTTAGGGACTGATCTTGCAAGAAATATGAAGAAAATTAGTATTTGAGTTGTTGCCAATGAAATTAACCTAGTTAAAACCGGGAATCGTTACGCATATAGCCGTCGTAATATCCGTTTATATTTAGGACTGTTTTAAGCAATAAATACAAACCATAAATTTAATATATTTACACACCACTGGACATGGATGTAAAGTTCTTGTTTTCTAGTTTGTAACCATATAAAGATCGTGCCGAGACGATTTACCTAGTGCTGACTTTGAGGGTATAATTCCCTTAAACATTGTTTAAAATCATGAAACTTGGTCAGTAAATTACTTATATAGTGAGGAAGATCTCTTTAAAATTTCAGCTAAAGATGTTAATTTTTTGATTTTATAAAAATGTCGGAGCTGAGGTCGCGCAAGGAGTGATCACCAAGAACGCCTACTGCCATTAAACTGCCACTTTGGGATTTTCACCCCTGTTATAAGAAAACTATTTTCAAATAATGTGTTCTAAATTTTGTCTAGATAGTGCACGCGAAAACGGTGCATCAATTGAGTTAACGGTTTGAGAGAAATCAATGTTTTAGTGAAAGTGGTATGAATAGTGAAACTCCGTAATTGTCCGAACTTTTAAAATGCTTTTCACCTATTTAAACTCATTTTATCAAAATGAAACTTTTATGATAAATATTAAAAGCACTCAAAAAGATCCTCGAGGTGGTTTCGTATTAAAATATTAATTTTTTGATTTATTAAAAATGTTAGAGTGCGAGTTGCGTAATTGTAATATTCCGTAAAGTCAACTCTAGAAAACCACTTTGACCGTCCGGTTCGACCAAGGAGTGATACTTATTTCGAGTCGGTCGAATGTTGAAAATTATGAAGTATTGTACTTATTAGAAATATAAGTCGGTGATGGGATTAGGAATAGTAATTAAGATTATGATATTTGTTGATTAGAAAACCCGGAACGAGAGTAAGTCGGAAAACGTATCTTGGACTCCAGGCAAGTTTACAAACCCAACTTTTTAAGAACTGTTATGTTGTGAATGTTTTCAAACACTAAGATATATGCATGGGATTGCTTTAAACTGTTTTACGAAGTTTACACTATATTACTCAATTGTTGATAATTTTTGGTATATGTTCATACCGAGTTTGAAAGGTTATATTTTGACCGAGAGTCGGTCGGTGTAAGTTTATAAAAACCCGAAAATGTTTCGGAGGAGTTTATATTTGAGAATATTTATGCTAGCGAGTAGCGTGGTAATATATAATACAGACCAAGAGTCGGTCGGTATAATTTATTTAAAAACCCGGAAGTATTCCGGAGATGTTTTGGACGAGTAAAGTCCGTAGCTATTTTATTCCAAAGGACTCGATGTCCACTTGCGAAGTATTAAATACCTCAAATTTATTTAAAACGATTTTCAAAGATCGTATTCCCTCAACTATATTTAATCACTCGAACAATGAATATTATTTCAAATGTTCATTTTAAATAGGAGAAGTATTCTCCAACAATAATTTATTTCAAACTCGATTACTTGTAACTATTAAAGATTACTTTAATTATTTAAACATAAATTAGTTGAGGAATATTATTTTAAATATTTATTTAAAATATAATTATTCGAGGTTTAATTATTTAATAATTATTATTTAAATATTAAATATTTATTAAATGATTTAATATGATTTTAAAAATCATAAAACCTATTTTAATATATTTTATGAGTTTCAGAAAGTCATTCGAATACGTTCGGATTGTCGAAGAATATTATCTCGACATACTTTAAATATTTTGACTATAGTTTCAAAAGAAATTCCCCCTTATATAAATTTTATATGTTGACAACGGTCAACTCACATTATCTTGGTACTTCCTCCGAAAATTTTCGAAAGTGCATATATATATACATACATATAAAAGTGTACCTATCAACAAACAATATGCTTGGGGAATAATATAAGTTCAAGATATATGATGGGATTCTTACAAAGACAAGGAGGGGTAGACTCCAGTACTTCGTGGACTGGGAAGACTACCAATTTACTACCACATGAAGGTATATTATATACCGATGAACATGTGGAGTATGCGTACCTGAGAGGGATGGACGCAAAACTGTGTCTTGAGAGGGATAGACACGAAGTGTGTACCTGAGAGGGATGGACCCAGAAAAGTCCCGAATGTGGCCGAGGTGATAACCAATAATAAAAAGGAATCGTCCTTCTACTGATAGAAAAGGTTACGGATTTCCGTATTACGACTGATCATCGTATGTGGTGGCTCCAGTGAATGTCTTATATTCTTCCAATTGGAATTGAGATGCAATACCGTAACCCAAGCCTAGGTGCTGGGTTTACCATTAAGGTATTTGAAGACTAGTAAGTCAATCAAAATTATTATTTTGAAAAGAGGTGTATAACACCAAGAGATTGATTCTCCTGAGTATATAATACTATCGAGAGCATTGTAAAGATATTTTGATATATATATATAATATCTGATTTGGTTTAAAGAGAAAAAGGTGTATACCACCAAGTTTTCAATCATCCTATTATACAATGAAGTATTATTTTAATAGTTATTTTCCAACTATTTTGTACATTATGGATGAGCATCATTGCTCACTCTTGCTTTCTTTTAAATGTCGCAACACAACAGATAACCAGTATGCTGGTGTGGGACTTAGTCTCTTGCAATCGTGGGGAGAATCCCTTGCAGCTTTGTCTCAGGTGGGCCAGAGTATTCAGATAGGTATAAGATATCAGTCATAATTATTGTAACTTCATGTAGAGGTTGCGAATTATTTGAGATCCTGTAAAGTACATTTTAGTTGTAATAATAGAAGATTACATTTTGTACATCATTTCTAAGGCTATAACTTGTGTGTGTGCGCATGAGACTGGGGTCTGTTGGATTATTGTATCAATACAGGTTATACATGATTGAAGGATGGCCTAACGACCCAGATTCCTGACCCCGAATTTGGGGGCGTTACATAGATGGTTCTCTGCGGGATTTAAAATTGGGGATAGATGAAGATGCGACCATCAAGGCTATAACAACCGATAACTTGTATCATTAGTGCTTACATCCTTTCAGAGGGAAATTTGCAAAATTTAGGTGTAAGCGACCTGGGTCCTGAGGGTATTTCTTTCCTGTTCTGACTTCATTATTTATTTCTCATAAATTATTACTTTACTAATATTCTTTAATCCTTACATCTAAGGTGGCCTTGGACACTATATTTAAGAGGCGAGAGTCCCGTGCCAACCGTGGCTCTACTATTGAGGCTCATCGCGAGAATCGAGTGAGGATTGGTGACGACCCTTCGTTCACCGTTACGAAGACCATTCCTACCTTCATATCTGAGAGGCCTCGCAGCCTTAATGAGGACAATTCCTCTTTTACTGTAGCATGGGGCTTACAGAGAAGGGATACAGTTGTGGGGAGTTCGGAGGCTGCTGATATTTGGTCCGAGAGTGTGGTTACACCACGTGACCGAGCTGAGATCGTGGAGTCTTCTGATGATCTACAGATTGAGCGCCTTGGTTCCCAGGCTGTGGCCTGTTGGTACACGGGATCTTGGACCTGCATTTTATGATATTAATTTTATATAGAGAGTTCGAACATTATGTTAACCTTAATCGCTATGACGCAAACGATTCAAATCCATGTCTTTTACTGTATTCCTCGAATCTCCTTGGACGAAGCGTGGGCTTCGATCTCCCAAGGTTTACCTCTCCTGATAGCTCCGAAAATCCAAAACCCTAGCTGGCTTCTTGAGAAAAACGTTTGCCTCTATCAAACCCTAGGATGTTATATTATGTGTTCTCGCACACACATGCACACACCTTTTTCTCTTTTCAGCTTCAGGAGAATTAGAATATTTATAGGCTACAGTAGGGATCATGGATAATTAGGTCGGGCCTCCAAATGACATTCTGGGCAAGCCCAATGTCATTAAATATTAATTCAATCCACTAAAGAATTAATATTTGCTCTACCTTTCCTAATTCCGTAAATTAAATATTTAATTCAGCTCCCATATTATTTACTTATTAAATTCCCCATGTTTAAGATATCGCATGTCCATTGATTAAATTAATTTCTGACAATCAATTTAATCAATATCTTATATCCTTGATCATCCACCCAACCTTATAATTTATGCATGAACAAATCTGCCTGTAGGACTAAAACACAATTATCTTTATGAGTTTTCAAGAGGATATCATCACCCGAAACTATTATTTAGACATGGTTATAGTCAATATCCCACTCTGTATATAATGTCATTGCTCAATACATAAATTCATAATTTAAAATAAATTACTTAAGGCATGAATCAAGGCATGTGCATTAAATACAAGTGTCAATCACTATATCCGAATTAAGAACCTAAGCAATAATAATATCGTAGAATCTTAGTCCATCTTTATTGTCAGAATAAAAGAATTATTCTACTATTTTGATCTCGTTCAATATACATAAGCATTATTCAATAGTCAAGATAAACTATTTTTAAATAATACTTTAGTCGTTCCAGTGGTTTGTCTAACACCACTTAGATTGTGAACCTTTACTATATTATATAAGGAGTCTGGCAATCTAATATTCTGCTATCCCATTTGATACTAGATTGTCTACAATATATAATATACAGACATTGTGAAAACATGCATTCAAAGATTCTCAAAAGATTATTATATTCTTCAAACGAATAGTTCAGTATATACCCTAACATGGCCTTAGTAAGCTTCCATTTTCTTTCTTTTTGTATCCTTCTTATTTGTCCATCCTCTTATTTGTCCATCCTCTTGTCTATATCTTATCGTGTTATAATGTGGTTTTGCAGATGAACACCTATCTTTAGGCCACTCTTCATAACCTGAAGGAGGTGAGAGTTAAACTTAATATCGCCGAGAGGGATAAGGACATGTATCTTAAGGCCTTGGAGGCTAACTTTGCTCCATTCTGAGAGGTGGAGAAAGAGCTGGCAAGACGAGAAGGAAAAAGTCCGTAGACTGGAGTTGGCCGCTCAGAGGGGCCGTGCTGAGGTGATCTCTGATTACAAGGCATCTCAGGACTTTCAGAATGTCCCGAATGCTGAGTATGATGCAAACTTCTCTTATACTTTTGCCACTTACTGAGAGAAGATCGTGGGGGAGATCAGGAAGAAGGTTCATGGGGTGACTCTTGAGGCGTACCCAGTGCCTCCTATTCCTAGACATGGGTCTTCTGATGTGGAGGTTCAAGATCTCGCACCTTCTCCTACTCATACCATTCCAGCTGAGGCTACAGTTTTTCCTCTCCAGGATGTGACTTTTATGGAGGATGATCCCGTTCCTCCTACTACTGCTGCTACTGATGGTGGAAATGATGATGACTTGTTTAAGGACCTAGATTAGTTTTCTACCTTTTGTAAGCCTATCTTGGCTCTTTTGTATTTGGTTTAAACTCACGACTTATTTATTTATGCATCTTTTTCCTTCTTATTTCCTTTATACTTAGCTTTGCGCATTTCATGCTTATCATGCTTTACAAAATTTATAAGGAAAACTTTCAAGGAAAGAGAATAACAAATAAATAGTCTAACTGTTAATAAAATGGGTTCGACCCTTACATATCAAGAATGAAAATCCTTATAAATTAGAATGAAAATCCTTATAAACTGGAATAAAAATCCTAAGGGGCCAAAGGCCCATGGTCTCAACGAACCTTATTGCTACTTGATAATCCTATATTTGACTTAAACAAGAAGTTATATGTAATAAATCTTCAAATTCTGTGCATGCCAAGTTCTTGGCACTTCTTCTCCTTCCATGGTCTCTATATTATAGGATCCTCATCCTTGGACGCTTATAACCTTATACGGCACTTCTTAGTTCAGGGCTAATTTTCCCTTCTGCCCGACTCCAAACGCCTCAACTTTCCTTAGAATTAGGTCTCCTTGTTTGAAGAATCTTTCCTCACCCTCAGGTTGTAGTAGAAGGAAGCTTTCTTATGATATTCTACAATCTTGGCATGTGTTTCATCTCGAACTTCATCTATCAAATTCAAAGCTAGTCTCTGCCCTTCTTCATTTTGTCCGGAATTGAAGGCTTGAATTCTGGGAGATGAATGTGATATCTCCACGGGGACAACTTCCTCGGCTCCATACGCCAACATGAAGGGTGTTGCCCCTGTTGTTACTTTATATGTGGTTCTATATGCCCAGAGTATAGGAAGTACTTCATCCACCCAATTGTTTGTGGACTTCTCAATTCTCTTCTTCAATCCATCTAAAATAATCCGGTTTGCCACTTCTGCTTGCCCATTGGCTTGAGGGTGTGCTACGGAAGTGAACCACAGGTCAATTTCATTCTCCTCACAAACTTCTTCAATTATTCATTGTTGAATTGTGTTCCGTTATTGGTCACCAAGATGCGAGGAATTCCAAACCTACACATGATGTTTTCCCATAAGAATTTAGCAACCTTCTGGTCGTAATCTTACCCAAGGGCTTGGCTTTGATCGAATTGGTAAAGTAATCAATAGCTACAATTAAAAACTTTATTTGGGTAGTAGCTATTGGAAAAGGTCCAAGAATATCCATCCCTCGCATAGAGAACAGGATAGGGGCGAACGAGATAGGGGGGTTTATGGAAGTTAGCATTTTAGGTGGCTGCCTTACTACTGGGGCATGTTTCTGACAGTGAGCACATCTCTTCACATAATATTTGGCATCAACCATCATTTCTGGCCAATAGAAGGCTAAGCAGGTAATCTTATGAGCTAAGGCGCTGCCCCCAAGTGTTGGCCACATATGCCTTCATGCACCTCTTCCAAAGTTAGTCGGGCTTCAACAGGCTTGGGCTTCTTAAATAGGGAATCACAAAGGACCTTTTATAAAGAATCCCATCGATCAAGGAACATCTCAAGGCTCACGAAGTCAGCTTTTATTTTTCTACTGCATCACTAGAAAGCCACCCGGTCTGCAGATGAGCCTTAATAGGATCTATCCATGACTCTCCAAGCCCTATAGGGGCAACTAATTTGACGTCAATGCTTCGTGTCTTCAAAACACGGAAGTATACACTTCCATAACTTTCTTCTATTTTTGATGAGGCAAATTTAGACAATACATCGGCCTTAGCATTTTCTTCTCTTGGAATATGCTCGACATGACATTCGTCGGATTGAGTCATTACATCTTCACTAGGAGTACATATTTCACCATGGTTTCATCCCTTGCTTCAAATTCTCCCTTGACTTGGGATACCACCAGCTTAGAGTCTCCACAGACTTTCAAGTTTTTAACCTATAAAGTACTTGATAAACCAAGTCCAGCTATTAGGGCTTCATATTCTGTGTTAGATATATTTGATAATGTCATGGCTAATATGTTTTATGTTTAGCTTTCAGATCTTACTTGAACAGGATAAATCAGTACTTAACTGTTGATCAGTACTTATACTGGAAGTCAGGACTTAAGGATATCAGTACTTATGTTATCAGGAGATAATCATCAGAAGATAGATATCAGAACTTAAGTGCTGAAGGACGATCAGATAAGGACAGTAGCTGATTAAAGGAAAGAAGATCAAGATAAACATAAGAAGAGATATGCATGAAGAAAGAATTCTGTAAAGAATGGAATACTTGGAAGAAAAGATATCTGATTGATATATTTTAGGAAGCAGAATTATATTCCATATCAATTAGCGATTATCTTGTAACTGTGTAGTATATAAACACAAACATAGGGTTTACACTATAAGTGTTATCATTATTAGAGAAGATTATTCATTGTAACCCTAGCAGCTCTCGTGATATTTGTTCATCACTGAGAGGTAACAGTTCCATACTGTAACAGAGTTTATTGTTTCAATAAAGTTTGTTTTCTGTTACTTAAGTTCTTAAAGTTCGATTTGAGTGTACTATACACTGTATTCACCCCCTCTATAGTGTGTGTGTGACCTAACAATTGGTATCAAAGCCTATCTGTTAACATATATACAGTTAAAGATCCAAACACAATCATGTCGGACACAGAAACTCCAACTAAGCCTACCAAAACTGAGGAACCACCAAAGACACAAATTCAGAGTCGGTACGAGACCATCAGAGTTCCCATACTGAGACCATCTGAATATCCCATATGGAAGGTAAGGATGACCATGTTCCTAGAAGCAATAGATCCAGAATACCTTGATAGAATCAAGGAAGGCCCTCACAAACCAACCAAGCACGCTGTTGCAGTTGCAGGTGAAGCAGCAAAGACCGTACCAAAGGAGAAGAGTGATTATACTGCTGAAGACATAGCATCAATTGCTAAGGATGCTAAGGTACGACACTTACTGCATAGTGCCATTGATAATGTAATGTCAAACAGGGTAATCAACTGCAAGACTGCTAAGGAGATATGGGATGCTCTGGAAACAAGGTGTCAGGGAACTGACACAATTAAGAAGAACAGGAAGACAATACTCACTCAAGAGTATGAACACTTTGACTCAAAGACTAATGAGTCATTGAATGATTTATATGATAGATTTGTCAAACTTTTGAATGATTTGTCATTGGTTGATAAAGAGTATTATCTTGAAGATTCAAACCTTAAGTTCCTGTTAGCTCTTCCTGAATGCTGGGATTTGAATGCAACTACAATAAGAGACAACTACAATCTTGATGAAACAACTCTTGACGAAATCTATGGAATGCTCAAGACTCATGAGCTGGAGATGGAACAAAGAAGCAAGAGGAAAGGAGGAAAGTCAAGGACAGTTGCTCTTAAGGCTGAAGAAGAATTCCCCAAAGCAGCTTCCTCAAAGAAAGACAAGGGTAAAGCTCTTTTCATAAAGTCTGATACTGAGTCATCAAGTTCTGAGAGTGATGATGACTCAGATTCTGAAAGCTTGCCTGAAACTGATGCTGATGAGGAGATGATGAAGCTGTGTGCTCTTATGGTGAAAGGAATCACAAAGATTGCATACATGAAGTTCAGGAAGGGAAAGAAGTTTTCCAGGAAAGGCATAAGTTCTGATAAGAAGAATTTCAGAAGATCTGAAGGCAGAGGAGGAAAGTCTGACAGAGGAGATTACACCAATGTTAAATGCTATAACTGTGGTGAGAAAGGCCACATATCTCCTGATTGCAAGAAGGTAAAGGGTGACAAAGGCAAGGCTCTTGTCACAAAGCAGAAAAGCTGGACAGACACCTCAGACTCTGAAAGTGAGGAAAACTATGCATTGATGGCAAATGCTGATAAAAAAGTGCTGAGAGCAGTTCTGAAGCTGCTGAAACAAAGGTACCTCAGACTACTTATGCTTTTCATACTGATGATATTAATGAGTTGATAAGATATCTTAAAACCATGTTTGTTAGTTATAGAGATCAAACTTTAACATGTGAAAGATTAACTTCTGAAAAACTTGCATTTAAGAAAAGAAATGATTTCTTAGAAAAAGAGTTAGTCATGTTCCATCAAACTCAGAAGGATAGAGATGATGCTTTTTATGTTAGGAATGAAGTGCTAAAAATAAATGAATCTCTAAAAACTGAGTTAGAAAAGGAAAGAGAGATTATCAGGACTTGGACTAACTCTAGCAAAACAACTCAAAATTTGCTAAGTAGTGGAAACTGGAAAGAGGGCTTAGGTTATGGAGAAGATAAGAATGATAAAGGAACTGTAGAAATTAAGTCTGTTGATAAGCAAAAGCCAAAGTTAAAACCTGTTAAGTTTGTAACTATAAAGTCTGAAAATGAAAATCAGAAGTTACAAAGAAATTAACTTCTGACAAACTAAAACAGGAAAAGACAGCTGAAGTGAACATAGGCTTAATGACAAAGAAGTAGCTTAAGCATAAGCTGAAAGATGTTAAGAATGTAAACAAGGTAAAATCACCTAGAAAAAATAGGAATGGAAAGGAAGGTGTGAATAAAAGCAATAATTATAAACCTGTTCCTGATGCTTCTAGGAAAACATGTCATAACTGTGGAAGTTCTAACCATCTGGCTTCTTTTTGCAGGAAGAATAAGAATATTAACTCCTTACCTTCAAAGTCAGGAGTTAAGAGTCAGTCTGTTAGATACAAACCACAAAATCCTTGTTTTCATTGTGGTAGTTTATGGCATTCCATTTATACTTGTGAGGAATATCATAGCTTGTACTATGATTATTATCAAATAAAATCTTCTTTGAAGAAAGTTTCCATTGTTCCTTCTAGTATAAATTCTGATTCAAAGTCTGATAGTGTAAGTTCTGATAAGAAAAATGTTAACATAAACTCTGATGCTAAATCCGCTGCAAATGTTAAGAAACTTAATAAGGCCAAAGGATCCAAGCAAGTCTGGGTCCTTAAAACTAATAATTAGTGGTCTTTGTGATTGCAGGGCAACAGGAAAAATATTCTAGTTCTGGACAGTGGATGTTCAGGACATATGACTGGAAATAAGGCCCTGCTATCAGACTTTGTGGAGAAAGCTGGCCCAAATGTTTCTTATGGAGATGGCAACATTGGAAAAATATTGGGATATGGCAATATCAATCTTGGAAATGTCATAATTAAACAAGTAGCTCTGGTCTCAGGACTTAAACACAATCTACTGAGTATAAGTCAAATATGTGACAAAGGTTATCATGTTGATTTTTTTGAAGAACACTGTGAAATTGTGAGTAAATCTAAAGGCAAAGTTGTTCTGAAAGGATACAGGCGTGGTAACATTTATGAAGCTAAGCTTTCAACAAGTACTGATGGTTCTGCAATCTGTCTGATGAGTAGAGCATCAATTAAAGAAAGCTGGAATTGGCATAAGAAACTCTCTCATTTTAATTTCAACAATATAAATGAACTGGTCAAGAAAGATCTTGTGAGAGGATTGCCAAACACAGTATTTGCTCCTGATGGTCTTTGTGATTCATGTCAGAAAGCCAAACAAAGAAAATCTTCATTCAAGAGCAAGACTGAATCATCAATTCTTGAGCCTTATCATCTACTACATGTTGATCTATTTGGTCCAGTAAATGTCATGTCTATTGCAAAGAAGAAGTATGCGTTGGTCATAATGGATGAGTTCACCAGATACACATGGGTGTATTTCTTGCATACAAAAAGTGAAACTGCATCAATCTTAATTCATCATGTCAAACATCTGGATAAAATGGTCAAAGATTCTGTGAAAGTTTTAAGGAGTGATAATGGCACTGAGTTCAAGAATTTGATAATGGAAGAGTTCTGCAAAAGCCATGGAATAAAGCAGGAATTTTCTGCTCCTGGAACTCCACAGCAAAATGGAGTTGTTGAAAGGAAGAATAGAACTCTCATTGAAGCTGCACGTACAATGCTTGAAGAAGCAAAGCTTCCAACCTATTTCTGGGCTGAAGCTGTGCAGACTGCTTGTTTTACTCAAAATGCAACACTCATTAACAAGCATGGAAAAACACCATATGAGATGGTGAAGAAAAAGAAGCCAAATCTGAAATACTTTCATGTATTTGGATGCAAGTGTTTTGTTCTCAAGACTCATACTGAACAACTATCAAAGTTTGATCTAAAAGCTGATGAAGGAATCTTTGTTGGATATCCACTTTCCACAAAAGCCTTCAGAGTCTATAATTTGAGAACAACAGTAGTCATGGAATCTATCAATGTCTCTTTTGATGACAAGAAGATTACTGGTCTTGAAGATTTCATTGACCATGATCAGCTGAGATTTGAAAATGAAGACTCAAATTCTGATACTGAAAATCCTGAAAGTCTAAGTCCTGATACTGTAAACTCTGATGGATTAAACTCTGATGTTATTGAAACTGTGGTAACTACGTCAAAGGAAGATGCACCTATGCAGGGGGAGCATACTCAAGATCCTACCTCATCTCAAGAAACATCAGAACATACATCTGGCTCTTCAAGTTCTGATTCGTCAAGTTCTGATAAGCCAAGTTCTGATAGTGCTGAAAATCTAAATACTGAAGAATCCAACTCAGAGAGCATAGTTTCAGGGGGAGCATCAGAAAATGAAAATAAAGATAGCATGGATCATGGGGGAGCATCCAGTTCTAGAGAAAACCTTCCATCTGCAAGGAAGTGGACAAAATCACATACACCTGATTTGATAATTGGAAATCCTGGTGCAGGTGTCAGAACTAGAACAGGTACTTCAAATGAATATCTCTACAATTCTTTTCTCTCTCAGACTGAGCCAAAGAAAGTTGAAGAAGCTCTTCAAGATGCTGATTGGGTGCAAGCAATGCAGGGAGAGTTGAATGAATTTGAAAGAAATAAAGTCTGGACCCTAGTGTCAAGACCAAAGAATAGATCTGTTGTTGGTACAAAGTGGGTATTCAGAAACAAAACTGACAGTGATGGCATAATTACAAAGAATAAGGCAAGGCTGGTTGCAAAAGGATATTCTCAACAGAAGGGAATTGATTATGATGAAACATTTGCACCAGTTGCTAGGTTAGAAGCCATAAGGATATTCTTGGCTTATGCTGCTCACAAAAAGTTTACTGTCTTTCAAATGGATGTGAAAAGTGCTTTTCTCAATGGAGAATTGGAGGAGGAGGTATATGTTGAACAACCTCCAGGTTTTGTAGATACCAAACATCCAGATTATGTCTACAGGCTTGATAAAGCACTTTATGGACTTAAGCAAACTCCTAGAGCATGGTATGAGACTTTAGCTCAGTTTCTTCTGGAAAGTGGATTCAACAGAGGGATAATAGACAAAACACTGTTCTACCTCAACCATGGAAAAGACTTACTTCTGGTCCAGATTTATGTTGATGATATCATTTTTGGATCTACAAATGACAAACTTTGCAAAAAGTTTGCCAAACTAATGCAGTCAAGATATCAGATGAGTATGATGGGGGAACTTAGCTATTTTCTGGGCCTTCAAGTCAAGCAGAATGAGGAAGGCACTTTTATTTGTCAAACCAAGTACACCAGAAACTTGCTAAAGAAATTTGAAATGCAAGATTGTTCAAGTGCATCCACTCCAATGGCCACTGCAACAAAACTGGATAAGGATACCGGTAAATCAGTAGATATTACTGACTACAGAGGTATGATTGGCTCTCTACTCTATCTAACTGCTAGTAGACCTGATATCATGTATGCTACCTATCTTTGTGCAAGATTTCAAGCAGATCCAGGAGAACCTCACTTAACAGCTGTAAAAAGAATCTTTAAGTATCTTAAAGAAACATCTGCTCTGGGATTATGGTATCCTAGAGAATCAGATTTTAAACTAGTAGGTTACTCAGATGCAGATTTTGCAGGTTGCAAAATTGACAGGAAAAGCACAAGTGGAAGCTGTCAATTTCTTGGAGGCAGATTGGTTTCTTGGTACAGCAAGAAACAAAAGTCAATTTCCACATCAACTGCAGAAGCAGAGTATATTGCTGCAAGAAGCTGTTGTGCACAGATTCTTTGGATGAAGAATCAGTTACTGGATTATGGGTTAACATATTTCAAAATCCCTATTTACTGTGATAATAAAAGTGTTATTGCTATGACAGGTAATCCAGTTCAACACTCTATGACAAAGCACATCAGCATCAGGTACCACTTCATCAGGGAACATGTGGATGAAGGTACAGTGGCATTGCATTTTGTTCCCACAGATCAACAACTAGCAGATATCTTCACAAAACCACTGTATGAAGCTACTTTTACAAGATTGGTAAATGAACTTGGAATGGTTTCAGGTTCTTTCTCTAAATCTGCTTAGTCTTGTTCTGTGTTATCAGACTTTATGCTCAGTATTTACAGAATTAATCTCATTGTGTATTCTGTGCTTAATTGATAAATGTCTTTAAGTACTGACTGTTGTCTGATATATGTTTCTAAACTCTGATAAGTGATATGTCTGTTCAAGTACCTATTCAATCCTATGAGGATAACTGTGCTAGATACTGACCTAGTAGTCTTCAATAAATAAATGATTCCATGTAAGAAGTAATTATTTCAGTGGAAATCTTATGACACTAGCAAATTTTGATAATTGAGCTTAGTTAAGTTTACTTTGTATATCTTATTACTAAGTCACAAATTAGAATAATGCTACTCATCTGTTAAGTTCTGATACTAGTAAAACTGCTGAATGTACTAAGTGCTGATAAACCTCACTTATCAAAAGAAAAAGCAAAAAGATCAAAGAATAAAATCAGGTACTCCTTTGAGATCTAGAGTAAAAATGTGGAAGGGACGACCCAAGTGAAAGGAATATGTCCTAAGTCCAATCGTGTATTAGGATTTAGGAATAACTTTTATGTAATCTGTTTTGATTTCATTGATATTAATAAAGACCTGTTTTGTTTTTATTACGGGCTTTATCTATTTAAGTGTTTAAATAAGATATACCATAGTTTAGAGTAAAGCTTTTTATGGATTATGATGAGATCATAATAGTGAGACCTAAAAAGATGATAACTCTAAACTTAAATAGTTCCTGGTCATAGGATTACTAACTGGTAATTAATAATGCGCAAAGATCGGTACATACTATGCTTGCTTCATTATGAAGGATGTCTGTTCTCATAGACATTTGTGTGGTGACACTATAGCTAGTATGTAGGTGCTTATTATAGAATAAGTTCACTGAACATGACTCGCACAGCTGAACAACTGATGGAGTTCACTCACGTGTCAGCAATTGTTCGCTTAGTGATAGTTGTACAAGTATCCTTAGACTTGAGGTCATCATAGTCATCTTGTGTACACTAAACTATGTTTTGGTTTAGTTCTTAGTCTCCAGGGACAATTATTAGGGCTCTACTGGGTATAGAAATTTGTACACGAAGATAGTGTATGATCAATAGAGGATCTACCCCTTCCAGTGAAGGAAGCGAATGTTCAAGGCTGATCCAATTATGCTAGTTCAGGAATCTCTGGCCAGAGTGAATGAAATTAGAAAGGAGTTTCTAATTTGCATAGAACTACGCATAATAAATGGTAAGCAAGTGATTAAATTAGATAGGCTTGACACGAGATCCATGCCTTGTATTTAATCGGGACATTGTAGGGTAGAAGGAGTTTATTGTACGGTAACTATTCACTGACAGGTTCTTGGTATTCTAAGCAGTGAATTCATATTATCCGGATAGTCGCGATATGTTGAGAAACATCACTCATGATGTAGAATAAATGTGATTAATTAATTAATCATATTTAATAAATTAGAGAATTTATATAAATAATGATAAAATAGTTTTATTATTATTTATTTCTACTACCGGCTTAATATTGAACCTACAGGGTCACACCATAAAAAGAGAATAATTTTATGGTGGATGAATTAATTAATAATGGCTAATAATTATTTATTTGTGAAATAAATAATTAATTGGAAAATTTAATAATTGATTAAATGAGATTTAATTGATTATAAATTAATTAAGAAAAGTTCTTAATATTATTAATTAAGGATTTAATTTTTGGAAATTAAATCAAGAGAGAGAATTAATTCTAAAGTGTTTAGAAAAAGGATTAATAATTAAAAGGTGTTTTAATTATTAATGAGAATAATAAATGGGATAATAATAATAATATTTATGGGAAAATTTCAGCTGAAAATTTTGCCTATAAATACACTATTATAGACCCTATTTTATTCTAACCCCAGAAACCCAAAAGTTTTAGAAAACCAAATTCTCTCCACCTCCTCCTCCTCCTAAAAGTCGTTTTCTTGGTGGATACCGGTGGAGTGCTTCACACTTGAGGAGCAACTGCTAAGGATCTCTGATCATTGTCTCCGAATTATTTTTAAAGGTTAGATTCGATCCCTCGAATTTTTATTCACGATTTATATGCTTTTATTTGGATTTTGTGTGTGTAAAAGTGTTTTTTCACGCCCCGCTGCGTTTAAAAATCCAACAATGGTATCAGAGCATAGGTTGTATGCATATAGATCTGTGGTAAAAATTTCAGAATTTTATGTGCTTGTATGAATTAATTATGATTTTTACAAGTTATATCATGGATTAATTTTGTCTGATGAGAAATCGTTTCTTAGAATAATTTTGAATTTTGATCTGGGTTCTACAAGTGTTGTAGATCGTCTGGGTATTTTTTTCATAATTTTAGGATGTATAGATTTTTTATTATGAATTTTTGAAGTTCTTATAATTAAAATTCGTAATTAAATAAGTATAAATATATGTATATATAGTATATGTATATGTTTGTATTATATCTGCTGCTTTTGTCTGCTGTCTGTGATTGTTACGGAGAGAAAGAAGACAGCAAAGCAAGGAAGACATTGTCAGACACGGCAGGAACAGGCAAGGCGGTGCCAGGAACAGGCGCGTGTGGCGCACGCGCGCGGGGATGGCTATTGCGCATTTGTAGAATGCGTTACACACTTTATTGGATGAAAAGGAGTGTAACGCATCACGGGAATGCATTACAGGTCCTGTAACGAATTCCTGTAATGCGTTACAGCCCGTCTGTTGTTTTTAAAATTGATTTTCTGGGAGTTTCGTAACTCCGTTTTGGGCGTGCAATATACCGTTGGATTCGTTTTTCCGAGACGGATCTAATGGAGTGATCAATTTTAGTTTATATAAAAGTTTTTAACTGTTTATATTTCCATGAAGTGTTTTAAAGCTGTTTTTGACTGTTTTTAATTGCTTTTAAATGCTTCATGTGATACATAGAGATGTATAATGCTTAGACTAATGTGCTAGATGATATAACATGCCTATCTTGATGTTTATTCATGTTAATATATGTGATATATGCTTAGTTTATCATGCGATGATAGATTTAGGTGAACTTAAATGAACATAAGGCGTTTGTTAGACAACCTAGTACAGTGAAATTGTTTCATAACCTTAAGAACAATATTATGAATACAATCATGAGATTCTTGTGTTTGTGAAACACGTAATTGAATATGAATTTTCAATATGAGAGAAAGGATGATTCTGTCAACAACAGATTTTTATCTGTAATAAAGGGTTATTAAGTGACGCCTCTTGACAATGCTCCACCCGATCTGGGAATCGTCTGATTATTGATTATTGATTTGAAATATTTAATTTAAAAGGAAGAATCTCTTTATAATATGATTATGATTGTAACGTAATATAATCCCTCTAAAATTAAATAATATCAAGTAGTAATTGGCCAATGATACAACGGGCTTGTGTCGGTCATAGCCTTCCAACATGGTAGATAGTAGTTCTTATTTTTGAATCATTGTCGTTTCGTGCCACAGCCGAGGGCTTTGATTTCGAAATAAGAAATACTTGTCTATTACATAGAGATGTGTACATTGAATAAGAATCTAAAGGTCGTTACGTGCCACAGCCGTGGGCCTTTGGGGACTGATTCAATTGTACGGAATATTGGGTTTGACTTGACTTAGAATATTGAGTTTGTCGTGCCACAGCCGTGACTCAATTATTCAAGCGGCTAAAGTTTGATTAGGGAATAACATTAGATGTAATTGACAAGAGTTGTCTGTCTATTGAACATTACATGGCGTTTCGTGCCACAGCCGGGGTTGTGTAATGGAATGTAGGATCCCTATTCCCACTAGCATTATGAATGCTTAATTTTTCATGTAGGGGGTTGAATAAATTAGGAAAACTAGTGGGAGCCACTTATGAATAAAGACCCGATTCATATAGTGTTTTGAAATGAAATCGAATATTTGCTGAGTGATGTTATGTGTTCATCATTTACAGATTTACTTTGTACGTTATGTCTTCTGCACTATCACTCAGGAGCATACTAGATGCTCACAAATTGACTGGTCCTAATTATGCTGACTGGCTTCGAAACTTGAGAATTGTTCTCAGGATTGAGAAGCTGGAATACGTGATTGACTCACCTAAGCCTACTGAACCTGCTAGTGATGCACATAATGATGAATATGTTGTGTATCGTAAGTGGATAGATGATGCAAATGTTGCTCAATGCATCATGCTAGCTTCCATAAACATTGAGCGACAGAAGCAACATGAGCATATGGATGCTCACACTATCGTCATGCATCTACAAGAGTTGTATGATGTGGCGGGGAGGACAGCTCGATATGAGATATCGAAGGAGCTGTTCGGTTGTAGGATGTTTGAGGGATCATTTGTGAATGACCATGTACTTAAGATGATCAATTTGATTGAACGTCTTGGACAACTTGGTTTTGTCATGGATGGGGAGCTGAGCCAAGACTTGGTCATGCAATCACTTCCGAGTTCGTTCTCGCAGTTTGTTGTGAACTTTCACATGAATAAGTTGGATGTCAGCCTGCCTGAACTCCACAACATGTTGAAGACTGCGGAATCGAGTTTTTCCCCTAAGAAGAGTTATGTTCTTCTAATTGGTGAAGGTTCCAATCCTAAGAAAAGGAAGAGGAACTCTTCTAAGAAGAAGAAAGTAGGTGAAGAAAATGCCGGTTCCACCAAAAGCTAAAGACCCCAAGAGCAAAGTTGTTTGCTTTCACTATAACAAGGTGGGGCACTAGAAGAGGAACTGCAAGGTTTACCTTGCAGAATTGAAGAAGAAGAAGGGTAGTGAGACTACCGCTTCTGATTCAGGTATGTTCATGATAGAAGTGAATATGTCATTAAATCAAATTTCTACTTGGGTATTAGATACCGCCTGTGGTTCTCAAATCTGCAATTTGTTACAGGGACCAAAGAGAAGTAGGACTCTTGAGGAAGAGGAGGTGATTCTACTGATGGAAATGGAGCAAGAGTTGCTGCTGAAGATGTAGAATCATTTCATTTACATAGGCCTACGGGCAAGACTATTGTTTGAAATAATTGTTATTTTATTCCCTCAATTGTGAGGAATATTATTCCCATGTTAGACTTGGCTGGATTTTCATTTATTATTGAGAATAATGAATGTTCTATTCTTGGAGATAATATTCTTTATGGACGTGGTGCTTTAAATAATGGTCTGTATGTATGTGACATAATTTATTTCAGATTGAACAAACTAATAAAAGAAAAGTGATGATGAAAATCTCACTTTATAGTGACATTGCAGTCTCCATTTAGTAGACATGGAGAGAGGGCTGCAAATTTGCTAGGAATGGTACACACAGATGTATGTGGACCAATGTCTACGCAAGCCATGGGTGGATTTTCATACTTCATTACTTTCATAGATGATAGATCTGGATTCGGATATGTGTTTGATGAAACACAAGTCTGAGGCCTTTGAAAAGTTCAAAGAATATAAGTATGAAGTGGAGAAACAACCAAACATAGTATTATAACTCTTCGATTAGATCGAGGTGGTGAATACTTGAACGGAGAGTTTCTAGATTATCTCAAAATAAATGGTATAGTCTCCCAGTGGACTCCTCCAGATTGATATCTGAAAGGAAAAATTGAACTTTGTTAGACATTGTTCGGTCCATGATGAGCTATGCATATCTTCCAGTATTCCTATGGGGTTACGCATTGGAAACCTCAGCATATTTACTGAATAAGGTGCCTTCCAAATCTGTTCCTTAAACTCCGTATGAGATATGGAAAGAAAGGAAACCGAGTCTTAAACACGTTAAGATTTGGGGATGTCCAGCTTATGTCAAGAAAGTTGACCCAGATAAGCTGGAATATCGATCCGTAAGATGTAGTTTTGTGGGATATCCTAAAGAGACTTTAGGGTATTACTTTTGCACCGATCATCGGGTGTTTGTCTCCAGACATGCTACCTTCTTGGAAAAGGAGTTTATCCTTGAAGGAAACAGTGGGAGCAAAATTGAACTTAATGAAGTTCAAGAAGCACAAACTACTACAGATCGAGTGGAAACACCTGTTCTGACTGAACAACCTTTTGTGGAACAGCCCATTCATAGGTCAGGGAGAGTGTCTCGCCAACCTGAGAGGTAATATGGCCTTGTCATTGAGAATGACAATGAGTTGTCAATCATTTGATGATGACGACCCTGTGACCTATAATGAGGCTATGAGTAGTGTTAACTCAGAGAAATGGCATAGTGCCATGAAATCCAGAATAGAATCTATGTATACGGTATACAAAAGATAGATTATAGCAGATGGCCAGGTGGAGACCTATAAGGCCAGGCTTGTGGCAAAAGAATTCAAACAAAGGCAATGGATTGACTTTGATGAAACCTTTTTCCCTGTAGCCCTGTTAAAATCAGTTCGAATTTTGCTTGCGATTAATGTGGTTTAAAGCAAGCTTCTCGAAAGATGGAACATTCATTTTGATGAGACAATCAAAGAGTTTGATTTTATCAAAAACGTAGATGAACCATGCGTCTACAAAAGGGTTAGTGGGAGCGCGATAACATTTCTTATATTGTATTGAATTAGAGTTGACACACATAACAACATAGCAGACCCACTCACAAAGCTACTTTATGAAAGTCACTTTGATCGTCAAGATGGGTATTAGATGCCGGAGTGATTGGCTTTAGTACAAGTGGGAGATTGAAAGGAATATGTCCTAAGTCCAATCGTGTATTAGGATTTAGGAATAACTTTTATGTAATCTGTTTTGATTTCATTGATATTAATAAAGACCTGTTTTGTTTTTATTACGGGCTTTATCTATTTAAGTGTTTAAATAAGATATACCATAGTTTAGAGTAAAGATTTTTATGGATTATGATGAGATCATAATAGTGAGACCTAAAAAGATGATAACTCTAAACTTAAATAGTTCCTGGTCATAGGATTACTAACTGGTAATTAATAATCCGCAAAGATCGGTACATACTATGCTTGCTTCATTATGAAGGATGTCTGTTCTCATAGACATTTGTGTGGTGACACTATAGCTAGTATGTAGGTGCTTATTATAGAATAAGTTCACTGAACATGACTCGCACAGCTGAACAACTGATGGAGTTCACTCACGTGTCAGCAGTTGTTCGCTTAGTGATAGTTATACAAGTATCCTTAGACTTGAGGTCATCATAGTCATCTTGTGTACACTGAACTATGCTTTGGTTTAGTTCTTAGTCTCCAGGGACAATTATTAGGGCTCTACTAGGTATAGGAATTTATACACGAAGATAGTGTATGATCAATAGAGGATCTACCCCTTCCAGTGAAGGAAGCGAATGTTCAAGGCTGATCCAATTATGCTAGTTCAGGAATCTCTGGCCAGAGTGAATGAAATTAGAAAGGAGTTTCTAATTTGCATAGAACTACGCATAATAAATGGTAAGCAAGTGATTAAATTAGATAGGCTTGACACGAGATCCATGCCTTGTATTTAATCGGGACATTGTAGGGTAGAAGGAGTTTATTGTACGATAACTATTCACTGACAGGTTCTTGGTATTCTAAGCAGTGAATTCATATTATCCGGATAGTCGCGATATGTTGAGAAGCATCACTCACGATGTAGAATAAATGTGATTAATTAATTAATCATATTTAATAAATTAGAGAATTTATATAAATAATGATAAAATAGTTTTATTATTATTTATTTCTACTACCTGCTTAATATTGAACCTACAGGGTCACACCATAAAAAGAGAATGATTTTATGGTGGAGGAATTAATTAATAATGGCTAATAATTATTTATTTGTGAAATAAATAATTAATTGGCAAATTTAATAATTGATTAAATGAGATTTAATTGATTATAAATTAATTAAGAAAAGTTCTTAATATTATTAATTAAGGATTTAATTTTTGGAAATTAAATCAAGAGAGAGAATTAATTCTAAAGTGTTTAGAAAAAAGGATTAATAATTAAAAGGTGTTTTAATTATTAATGAGAATAATAAATGGGATAATAATAATATTTATGGGAAAATTTCAGCTGAAAATTTTGCCTATAAATACACTATTATAGACCCTATTTTATTCTAACCCCAGAAACCCAAAAGTTTTAGAAAACCAAATTCTCTCCACCTCCTCCTCCTCCTAAAAGTCATTTTCTTGGTGGATACCGGTGGAGTGCTTCACACTTGAGGAGCAACTGCTAAGGATCTCTGATCGTTGTCTCCGAATTATTTTTAAAGGTTAGATTCGATCCCTCGAATTTTTATTCACGATTTATATGCTTTTATTTGGATTTTGTGTGTGTAAAAGTGTTTTTCCACGCCCCGCTGCGTTTAAAAATCCAACACCAAGTGCATTGCTGGTATTAAGTAAATATGCATTAGAAAAGCAAAATATTTTCTTGGTGACTTTTCACACTCTATGATTACTGGAGAAATACTCTGATAATAGCATAAATTCTGATAAACAGTCGTGACTCACTTACACTGAGAAGCCACTGTAAAATAGAATTTCAAAAGATGCATAAAATTAGCACAAAACAGTTGAGGTGGACTCAAGCATGAACTCATTCATCAGTAGGTTTCAAGACAATGACAGCTCTTTAGCAAAATTTTAGTTATGCCTTATTTCTAAGATGTACTGAAGTGACTCAGACTTTACTCTTTGTCTGTTATTTAGCTTAATGCATACACTAATCACTCCATATGAATGATGAAAATTACTGTGGTGGTCTATGTTATTTTAGATAAATAGTCACTGTGTCACTTTGCACAAATTCTGAGGACAAGTTCTAGTTACACGTTCTAATGATTAAGTTCTGACGTCTATAACTCAGAACTTGTATGAGGATTTACTAAGATGGGCATTCCTTTTTCGAGTTAAGAAATTATGTTCTGATGACTGTTAAGTTTTGATATAAGTCTAAGTTCTGATATTACAGTCTAATGTTTTACTTGACTTATCTGTGAATAAAATTTGATAACAGTCTCAGTTAATAATTGAATATGTTGAAGTGGAAGATTAATAGTCACTATGGTTAGGGTTCATGGTATTTGTACCTGAACAGTCCAATGTTACTTGTTTCTTGTGCGCTTTAAACCATGTTTCCTCTTTCCAATGAATGTTATTCTTTTTCAAAGTCTAGGGAGACGAGGTAGAATTAATTCTACCTGTCAGCATTCAATTTCTTTGCGTCTCCTGGCATTCTTTTGCCTATATAAGCAACCACTTCACATCACCCTTCCCATCACACTTTTATCACAAACTCACTCTCGTTTTTCATTTATCATCACAAATGGCTGAATTTGGCTGGTTCTACAATTATGGTGATGAGACTGTTCATGTCTTTTTGAATGGAATTCCAAATCCATACCCTATCACCAACATTCCTCACAATCCCTGGATTCAATTTCCAGAGGTTATCAAACGTGATCTGGTGGCCGTTCGAAGAGAACTTCATCTTCATCGTCTCCGCCAGCAAGAGCGAATCATCCGACTCGCCATTCTGTTTGTCGAGAGTAGGAAGAAGAAGATGACTTAATCTCGTCTTCTTCCTGTTTTTCTTCATCATCAGCTTTGTCAGGCTTCTTAGCTAGGACTAAGGCTGTTGATGTTAGGTTTAGAAGCTTAGGGAAAATCTTGTATAAGTATTGATGTAATTTCCATTTCATGAATGTATTGTCTTGATATATTAATAAAAGTTATTTTTACTTCAAGATTTTGTCTCTGAGTGATTTTATCTTGTGTTGATAAATCCTGATTGATATTCTGATGACCATATAAATTTTGTTTTCTATTAAGTTCTGATTCGTTTTCAGCACTTACTTATCTAATTTATCTTGGTCATTTTCATGTGATGTATTTTCAGAATATTAATGATGCAGTGAAAAATAATTCAATCAGTGATAACGGTTTCAATTTTGAATTAAAACTGTTTCTCTTGATAAATGGAACGGTTTTTCCTTGAAACTAGGCAAATGGGTAAGTAATGATTCCTGTTTTCTCGAGCCCAGTAGCTGTCCGTTATTATTGCATGTCTGACAGGTGTCCAACGGTAACATTTTTGTTCAGAGTATAAGTACAACAAAGAGAAGATTTCTTTAATCTTTTATTTTCTTCATATTTTATCTCTCTCCTTACTTTTACTCTCTTTCTCTTTATTTCACACGTTGGTTTTTCATACAGACATTATATCAAACACCTAACAGGCATACTTGAATCTCAATTTTTTCACATGGAACCAAAGGATTTAATCATTGATGGAGCTAAGTTTGTCCCCAACAACTATGCTGCAGTTCTTGATCACACTGAAGCTCCATCTGAATTGCACTTTGTGCAAGATCTTCTTGCACATAGTGAGGTTGAGTATGCATTAACACAGCCTGAACTCTTTTCAAGCCAACAAGTTCTGAGGTTTTGGAGGACTGGACTTTTTGATGATGGTGGTCAATGTGGAACTCCCAGTATTATCTTCCAAGTGGGTGATTCATCCTTTGTAGTCACTCCTGGTACAGTACGCAGGGCTTTACATCTTCCAGAAGATTGTACTTTCTCAATTCTAGAGGACTCAGCCCTTCGGGAGTTAATGGCTGAATTGGGATATGAAAAGAATCTGACGAAACTTGGACAGTTGAAACGGGCTAATATCAGAAGAGAATGGAGTTTCTTCTTTGATTGCATCACCAAAGCTTTTGGGAACAAATGTTCGAATTTTGATGCTATTCCAATTATGAGTCAGCACATCGGGTATGCAATTATCAATCAAACTCATTTTGATTTTGCAACTGCTTTAATTGGTTTTATTAGGGATAGGATGACAGAGGATCGAGATGTTGTTTATTTTGCTAGATTCTGTCAACTTATTTACACTTATTGTACTGATGAACCTCATTTAGTCAGCACCCAAACCCCACCTTTTAAGGTTGCAAAACGATACTTTAATGACCTAGTAAATGCTGATACTAAAAAAAAAAGTGGTTAGACCATTACAGATTCCTCAGTCTGTAAAACAGATCCTAGTAAATGCTGATCCTGATACTTATAGATCTGTTTACTCTGATGTCCAACCAACTCCAAACACCCAAAATCCATCAACCTCAGTACCTACCTCTCATTCTACTCAACCTACCCTCAGAACATATCTCAAATCCTATCTCTCCACTTCACAGACTGCTCAACCTACATCTTCAGCACCTACTGTGAAATCTTCATCTTCCAAGCCAAAGAGGACAAAGAATGTTCCTCAAACACCTCAAAAGAGAAGGAGGATTGCATTGAGAGATGAATCTGATTCTGAGGAACCGGTTCCTGCTAGAGAACCTGTTGTAACTGAAGCTGAGAACGAGATTTCTCAGAAGGATTCTAAAATTGGGGGTTCTAGGCTTCTCAAGAGGCTTAGACGAATGACAGTTCCTGAAACTCCCAAGGAATCCAAATCAACAAGGAAGTACAAGAAACAGAGGGCACAAAGGCCAGTTTCAGATGATGAAGAGGAAGCAGCTAAGGAAGGGGATCAGGAATCTCTGATCTCACAAGACAAGGAATTTGCTCCAGTCACTTCTTCTCCATCAACTCCATCTCAGGAAGCTGTATCTGACAAGGCTAACTCACCATCTGTGTCTCTTGTTGATCCAGGAACAAGTGCTGATATTGATGTTCAACACTTGGTTGTGTCTGAAATATTTCTCTTAGAAGCTCCAACAGCAAATAATCCTTCCACAACACCTGTTACTGATGCTGTTCAAACTCCAGAGTTATCAACAACACCTTCTCTGCGTCAAGATGCTGATGATCAGACTTTAGGTGAGCATCAGGATATGGCTGTTGATCAGAACTTAGTATCAGATCAGCAATTAGAGGATGCTGAAGCCTCCATTGCTACTCACACTGTTGTCTTATCAGAAGATACTGATTCTTTAAGTTCTGATGCTGCAAATGCTGGAGATACTGGTGATGCTGCTCCAACTGTAGATGCTGATGAAGCAGGTCCTTCAGGACATACTCCTCAACAGACTCTTCCTAAGTCTGAACTGGTAAAGAAGTTTGTTATCGGGGAAGCACCAGTACCTTGGAGTGAAACTCCTGCAGGTCAGGAGTGGACTAAGGAATGGAACTCAGTTTCATGTGTTCCAACTGAAAAACATCTTGCTGAGCACTTGACTAAAGCTGATGAAATGTTAAATTCTGATGATTTTAAAACCCAGCTTAGAGTAACTGCATTGAGTACTAAACATCTACAAAGTCTTCATTCAACTACTCATGCAGAGCTACACAAGATTCAGGAGAACTTTATCAAACAGGAACAAGTTTGGAAAATTGATAAGAAAAAGTTCTTTCAACCTACCATTGACAGGATTGCTTATATTGAGAAAACTCAAGAGAAACAACAAGCTCAGATTGATGAAATTCTGACAAATCAAGCTTCTCAGCAATCGCAACTTACTGAAATCCAATCCTCAGTGGAATTACTTATCTCTCTTTTACTACCTGCTGATGCCAAAAAGGGGGAGAAGGTAATTAAGTCCAAATGCAAAACTAACAAGACACTGCAAGGAAAGGATGATGAAAATGATGATCAAGGATACTCTGGAATGGGTAGCGGTCATAGTCAAGGTAGAAGGTTTACATCAAGACAAGCTAGTCACAGGACAAGTTCTGATAATGGGAAAAGAATAAGTTCTGCTGCTGGTAAAAGGATAAGTTCTGATGAACTTCTAGATCTTGATGAGGAAATGTCAAGACAGTTATTTCTTCAAGAAAATCCAGGAATGGACTTGGAAAGTTTAAAGGAAGAAGAAGCCAGACTTAAATCAGAGAAAGTCACATCTAAATCTGAAGCTTCTTATAAAAAATCACTTCCAAAACTCAAAGGCATTGTGATTAAAGAAAGGACACATACTGAAGCAACATTGGCTAGATCACAACCACAGATAGATCCAAGATCCAAGGGTAAAGAAAAGGTTGGTGAACCTATCAAGGTTTATGTACCTCCTGAGGAAGAAGAAATTACTGATGAAAAGGATGATCTTGCTCTGACTTCAAGAAAAGTTCTTAAAACAACCTCTGACATGGCTCAAGTTGTTCAGAGTCAAGAAATTATAAGTTCTGATATTCAGAAGAAGCAAGTAACCTCTGACATAGCTCAAGTTAACTTGATATCATAAAATAGATCAAAGACACTCCTACCAGGATTCACTAAAGCAAAACAGACTCAATCTTTAAAGACTACTGCAAGTGGTTTTGAAGCAAGAGTAGTTACTGGAAAGGAAGCTAGAGATAAAACTGGATTGGGAAGTGCTGATGAAAGAAGAGTACACAACACTACCAATGATCCAACTTCCTTGAGGGAACCAGGTATTGGAGCAACTCCTGAGAGATTGAATCAACTGGAATCTGTACAGATGGTTTACCATACCTACTTGAAAGAATACATCATGTTGTATTTCATGACAGATGGTAGGGTTTATCATATAAGATAAAATGCCATTCCATTGAAGTATTTTGAAGAATTGGAGCATGTACTTTTCTTACTTCAAGTGGATGACAGAATAATAGGGACTGCTGCAAACTACTTAAAAGAACAGATTCAGAGACAGATGAGGCTTTATTCTGTTAAGTCTGACAGCATATATGTTCCAAAGTACAGAGATCACAATGGTGATATTGTTGATATGAAGCCTAATACTGCACAGATCAGAACATATCTTGGTATTAAGGGACTTGAATTCAATCTAGAGTCTGACAAAGCTTATGTCATAAGACTAGATCAGGAGTTGAGAAAAACAAAGATCAATGATCTCAGAGCTGCAATCTTTCAAACTGGTGAAGATACTGCAGAGCTTAAAGATGTCAAAAAGAGAATGATTGATGAACTCAGATATGCTGAGAAATGTTTGTTGAAGAACTATCTCAGAACAACTCCTGACATCAGAGAGATCAGAGAATGATGAAGCCAAGTCGAAGATCTACAACTGCTTAAATTCTGATATTTATACAGACTGAAGTTGTTATCAGAAGTTGAAATTGGTAAAAGCTTTAAGGACTGTAAGTTGTAGTTATCTAGTCTAATTCTCATGCATTTGTACTTAATATTTTTGACATCATCAAATATCTGTTAAACTTGTATATTATGTTAATTTACAAGTTGGGGGAGATTGTTAGATATATTTGATAATGTCATGGCTAATATGTTTTATGTTTAGCTTTCAGATCTTACTTGAACAGGATAAATCAGTACTTAACTGTTGATCAGTACTTATATTGGAAGTCAGGACTTAAGGATATCGGTACTTATGTTATCAGGAGATAATCATCAGAAGATAGATATCAGAACTTAAGTGCTGAAGGACGATCAGATAAGGACAATAGCTGATTAAAGGAAAGAAGATCAAGATAAACATAAGAAGAGATATGCATGAAGAAAGAATTCTGTAAAGAATGGAATACTTGGAAGAAAAGATATCTGATTGATATATTTTAGGAAGCAGAATTATATTCCATATCAATTAGCGATTATCTTGTAACTGTGTAGTATATAAACACAGACATGGGGTTTACACTATAAGTGTTATCATTATTAGAGAAGATTATTCATTGTAACCCTAGCAGCTCTCGTGATATTTGTTCATCACTGAGAGGTAACAGTTCCATACTGTAACAGAGTTTATTGTTTCAATAAAGTTTGTTTTCTGTTACTTAAGTTTTTAAAGTTCGATTTGAGTGTACTATACACTGTATTCACCCCCTCTACAGTGTGTGTGTGACCTAACATTCTGCCTCATTATTCGTGGTAGGAAAATCTAACTTTATAGTGTATTCAGTCAGAAAACCATTGGGGCTTTGTAGAACAAGTACTGCTCCACTTGAATTTATTTTTGATGCCCCATCAAAAATAGAGCACCCAAAACTCCTTATTCTCGCCTTTTTTCTCTTCACCCTTATTTTCTTGGAGTATATCTACCTCCTGCCACCCGACTTCTTGGTTGTCAATGGTACATTCGACCACGAAGTCAGCCAAATCCTGAGCTTTGATCGACGTTCTAGGCTTGTACTTAATATCAAACTCTCCAAATTTAATGGCCCACTTGATTAGCCTTCCACTGGTTTTAGGATTGTGAACATTTCTCAAAGGTTGATTCGTTAATACTTCAATTTTATGAGCTTGAAAGTAAGGACGCAACTTCATTGAGGCCATGATCAAGGCTAAATCGAACTTTTCTATAATCGAATAGTTCAACTCAACCCCGTGTAGAATCTTGCTGACATAGTATACGGGTTTCTGAATTTTAAGCTCTTCCTTTACCAACACAACACTTCAGGCGCTTTCGAAAATGGCCAAGTATAAGTATAAAGTTTCGTTTAGGACTGGCTTGGCCAACTAAGGGGTTTGAACCATATATTTCTTCAAATTTCAAATGCCACTTGACTTTCATCGGTCCACATAAAATCTTTTACTTTCTTCAAAGATTTGAAGAATGGTAGGCACTTGTCTCCAGATTTGGAAGTGAACCTTCCTAAAGTAGCAATTCTTCCGGTAATTTTCTGAACATCCTTTATGGTCCGTGGAGGTTCCATATCTAGGATGGCTTTTATCTTATCAGGATTGGCTTCAATTCCCCTCTTGGAGACCATTAATCCCATAAACTTTCCAGATCCTACACCAAAAGCACACTTGGTGGGGTTTAACATCATCTTGTGATACCTCAGTACCTCAAAAGCCTCCCTCAGATGGGTAATATGGTCTGCCTTTATTAGGCTCTTAACTAGCATGTCATCTACATAGACCTCCATGGTCTTTCTGATAAGATCCTTAAAAATTTTATTCACCAATCTTTGATAAGTGGCTCCTGCATTCTTGAGACCAAATGCCATAACAAGGTAACATAAAACTCCAAAGTCAGAGATGAATGATACCTTTGGGATGTCATCTTTATGCATCTTGATCTGGTTGTAGCCACTAAATCCATCCATGAAACTCAATATCTCATGTCCTGCAGTGGTATCTATCAGAATATCTATCCTTGGGAGAGGAAAATAGTCCTTACACGCATCATTCAGGTTGATGAAGTCAATGCACATCCTTCACTTTTCTTTAGCCTTCTCCACCATTACAGGATTTGCTAATCATTCCGGAAATTGTATCTCCTCAATGAAACCAGCCTCTAAGAGTTCCTCAACTTCTTGCTTAATGGCTTCTTTTCTTTCAGGGCAAAGCTCCTTTTCTTTTGCCACTACTAGAAAAACGTCAATAGACATCGGCTAAAAACCGATGTCTATGTATGCAAAAATCCGATGTCTTCGTGGGTGATGTTAAAGACCCCCGCATTTAACATCGGTTTTAAACTGATGTTAAATAAAGCATATAACATCAGTTCCATGTTTAAAACCGATTTCTGTATCTTGATATTAAATTTCTCATGCATATCTAATCTTCATATGTCATTATAATATGATATTTTATCAATTTAAATATATGTGAGCTAAGAAAAATCTTTCAATTTAACCAATAAACTGATGTTACTAGTACCAGTAACAATAGTTTTCATCAAAAACTGATGTTAACGATACCTTTGACATCGGTTCTTCATTGGTAACCGATGTCTATTTGTAGAAAACTGATGTCTCTGATGCTTAATAACATCAGTTTTTATTTTAAGATTTATTTTGCTGTAGTATTTAACATCGGTTTTTACTGATGTCAATGGTCAACTAGAACTGATGTTATTATGTTAAATTAACATCATTTTTCATTGAAAGAAATCATGTTGCACATTTTTCTTTCCAAGGGAAATGAACACCTAGTGTGTAAGCTGCTGCGAACCTATATATGGTTTAAGGCAAGCTTCTCGTAGATGGAACATCCGTTTTGATGAGACAATCAAAGAGTTTGGTTTTATCAAAAACATAGATGAACCATGTGTCTACAAGAAGGTTAGTGGGAGCACGGTAACATTTCATGTATTGTATGTGGATGACATACTTTTTATAGGAAATGATATACCGATGCTACAATCAGTCAAAGTATGGCTATCAAAGAACTTCACCATGAAGGACTTGGGAGAAGCATCCTATATTCTCGGTATGAAGATCTATAGAGATAGATCTAGAAGAATGATAGGTCTTACCCAGGGTACATACATCCAGAAAGTGCTTAAAAGGTTTAGCATGGAAAACTCCAAAAGGTGTCTGTAATAACCCCAATTTTTGGAAATTTTTGAAACCCTTATGAATAGTGATTTTGCAGATTATGCTGAATGAGAAAACTTTTTATGCCACACTATGTAGGGGTTCTGTTATTGATCTTCTGGGATATTATTAGTACTCTATGTGGTATATAAGTGTATGTAAAGATCGTCAGAATCCAATTCCGAACACTTTGATTTTTCCCGGAAATCCACTAGATACGGAAAGAATTGAGTATAAGGTAACAGGATAAAAAGGATTTAAATTGAAGGATTATAAGAGAGGATCATAAAAGGAATATAATGTATTGAGAAAGGTTAAGGAAACCCAAGTAATAAGATCCCGGGTATGATCCCTCAAACGATAAACGAAAACGAAAGTTAAGCGAACCGTATAACAGATCAGCGGTCATTAGGCAAACAATTAGGAAGTTAATCAAGGAGGTTAGGGATGATGAGGTCATCCAACAAATAAGGAGAGGACATGTAAGGGATTATGACACAATAAGGTGATGTAAGCATGACATAGGAGGGAAGGAGGTGTGGATGAATGATAACCACACAAAGTTCAAGGTTATTAAGGTAATTAACCAAAATCTAAACAAAAACAACCAACCAAAAAACAAATCAAAGAAAAAAAACACAAAAATCTCTCTTTCTCCAAGCTTGCTCTCGGCTTTTCTTCTTTTTCAAAGAAGAAATTTTCAAAAATCAAGTTCCAAGCATTGTTAAATCACAAGGTAACTAACTAAGGTTCCTTGTACATAGATATGGATGTCCTATAAGTTTAAGCTTCTAATTCCTTCACAATCTCTTCCAATAAATCAAGGAAGAAGATGGTGAATAGTAACCTTCAAGAAATAACTTTGGTTTTCTTGATTTTTTATGAAAGTTCAAGGTAGCTTAAGCATAGATCAAGGCTTCCATGGGCATTCCAAGGATCTTTCATTGATTAAAAGCTCCAAGGAAGGTATAAACTCCAAACCCTAGCTTTAGTTTTGAGTAATTAGGAATGAATATGATTGATATAGTATATATGAAGCATGATGCTTGTTTGTTTAAAGTTTGGTTGAGTTTGTAGAGATTAGTTGGTTTTGTGGTGTTTTTGGAGTTGTAAATCTTGATAATTAGTTAAAGAACTTAAGTAAAGCTTTTAGTTCATGTGGGGAATAAGTATAAATTGTTTATGTTGAGTTGTTGGGGCTGTTATGATGTAGTATGGATGGAGTTTTGATTTGGTTGTGATTGTGGATTGATTGGTGGTTGAATTGGAATGGTATAAAATTGGGAAATCGCGTAAACATAGCCGTCGTAATGTCCGATTTACTTTAGACTGCTTTTGTTCATAACATTAGGACCCGAGAACTCCCTGCTAGGTTTTGACCATTGACATTTTTAAATAGTTCATGTTACAAGCTTCGTTTTGATATGTGGTTCGTTTGATTCCGATGAACGGTTTAGGAGAAACGGCCGTTTTAAGTAACGACATTTTGCGAACGAAACATTACCCCTCGCTTTACTTTGAAACATAGGTTAAAGACCTTAAAAGACTAATTGAAGTATGAAACATTTATGTAAGGTGTAATAGGCAGTTGGTAAGACACTTGCAAAAGAATCGCCTTAAAACTCGTAATGGTTAATTTATTAAAAATGGGGGAGCCGAGGGTACTCGAGCGACTTAAGTAAATCGTTAAGCGCGAAAGCGAACGTTAGGACTCTAAATGGTTAAAGTCTAGTTTCTTAAGCGACCGGGGTTTAATTCCGACTTATGTTGTTGTTCATAGGTTATCGTACCCACTCTAAGCTTAAGCCTATCCGGGAGCACTCAGGCAAGTTTTCTATCCGTTATACTGTTATTGTGATGTATACACTTGTATATGCATTATCTTGTGATAAATGCATAATGGTTATTTAGCAAATTCTTGCGATATATTGTAGCATGTAATATGGTATATATGCATGCCTGTTTCGTATTCTTGCCATATATATCTGTTGATTCAGTTGATAATACCTATGCTAGAGAATAGCGGTAAATTGCATATACCCTTAGTATAGGGACCCAAAGGTGAAAACATTTTCTAAAACCGGGAGTCGAGGATCCCGAGTAGATTTTATATATATATATTTATATATATATGGTTATAGTTTTCAAAACTATTAATCGAATAAGGTTTATTCAATAGCTTTATATTATTTAATGAATATTATTTCGAATATTCATTCGAGGGCTTATGACTCGGCTTATTTTATTTATTGAATATTATTTCGAATATTCATTCGAGGGCTTATGACTCAGCTTATCTATTTATTGAATATTATTTCGAATATTCATTCGAGGGCTTATGACTCAGCTTATTTTATTTATTGAATATTATTTGAATATTCATTTGAGGATCTATGACTCTGATTATTTGCTGAGATATATTCTTTATTTTATTAAAGAATAAGGTGTCGATAATCAAACTTATCTTGATGATTCAAATAAAGATAGTACTTTCGTATAAGTATATCTTTGGTTATTTAATACTCATTTCAAGTATAAGTTTTACAACATCTACTTCAATTATTTTTATAAAGATTATTCTTTATGGGAATATTATTTAAATAATAATGTTCAGATATTTTCTAATATATTAGGACTGATTTATTTTGTTAAATCAGCATCACTCCAAACATTCTTAAAAATGTTTTGCAAGTCTTCAAAATAATTTTTAAAAGTTAGAGCGGATCCCAAAACTCATTTTTATATTTAAGATCCTCCTTTCGAAGGGGATTTAAATACTCGCTCAAAACCTGAGGGATCCGGCTCTGTGGTGTGTTTTATATTCGCAACAAGGTTGCTGTCTTGATAAAAGAATTTTGATTACTTACCCAACACTCGGGAAGTAAAATTCTTGGAACAAGTTAATCCATTAACAGGCATCGCCTGGGAAATATCGGTGAGTTTTCCTTTCCAACTAGATACGACTTCTTGGTGGAGCCGTATCAACAAGTTTCTACTTGGGGAAAGGGGGGACGAGCTTTACGTTTCAGAGTCATGGATTTCATCTGAACTAGGAGTGGCGTAAGTGGTCGAGTGGCGCCGGCCCAGCCTTATTATATTGGCCCAAAATGGCCTGGAAGTTCCGCTAAGACGGTCCATTCCTTAGGAGTCCAGTGTTCGGTTGACAAGTAAATCCGACAGGTTCTCCTCTACATGTAGAAAATGGTGGGGTTGTACTACTACGACTGATCATCGTAAGTGGTCTTCCTGGCGCGGCAAACTCCCGTAATGAGTTCATCATCCAATTGGATATTTCTGCAACACTACCCAGAGCACTTCGATAGAAAGGCTACGGTTGGGCGATTGTTGAGTGTTGGCAGGGTCAAGTTTTCAAAATGATGTTTGTATCAAGTGAAGTATCTCATAACTTCATTTTATTTTGATGATATTTTAAAGATTGAATCTATTCAAGTATTATCTTGTAGTCTCATCTATGTGATGAACTTTTGAACTAATTATAACTTGAACGGTGGTAGTTCAAGTAGTATTTGGAAAAGATATAAGTATATTGGAGTATCTTGTAACTTCATCTTTTAAACTTATATCTAGTAAATGATTATCTTATGCATGTCAAAGATTTTCAGAAAAACGTTGAGACAAGGTTAGATATATGAGATCACCTTGCAACGATAGTTTTATACAGTTATAAACTGGAACTCTGTGTATATTATGCATGGAAGAGGACTTCCAAGATTTTGAAAAGTATATATGTATATATACTGAATATTTTGCGACTTCATCGCATTAAGATATCAAACTTGGTTCATTTCTTTTGACCAAGAATTTCATAAGTACTATGAGAAGGCTCATATACCGTAAATCATTATACATATTATTTTGGTGGGCTTGCTGCTCACCCTTGCTTTCTTCTTTCATCACACAACAACAGATAGAAAAGATAAGATGAACAGGACCAAGCTCCCAATTCGCGAGCGGATAGGAAATGTTCCGCAGTTTCCTATAGGCGTTGATGTCGTTGTAGCTGAGGTAGGAGCTACCAATAGGCTAGGCTTTCCACTTTTGATGTACCATATTTATGTATATTTATGAATTGTAATAATGGCAAAGAAATGTAAATTTATTCAGAAACCCTTTTAAGGTGTATTGGCAGATAATTGTGGAATAAAATGACTTGTGATTATTTTTGGATGTTCATCTCTGAGACTATAACTTGTGGTGTGCGTGTTTATTGTGGGGTCACAGTACAGAGTAGTTGATTAATTATTAAGGGAAATGGAACTCGTGACAACCCGGATGCCCGACCCCGGATTTGGGGGTGTTACAGAAGTGGTATCAGAGCTAAGCGTTATAAACCTCAGAGATGATGCGACGTTAAGATAATAACTAAGATAATAAGAACTCTTGCCAAGTTCATAGTCGGGCTACCTAACGTAGTACTGACAGTTAAAACCCTTATGGGAACCCTTATAAATATCGTGATAGAAGCGTAGTTCATTATCGTATATGGTAGCGGGACACCGAACCCTGAGGTTGAGGAGTAACAGCGCGAAGATGTTTTATTACTAATTGGAGATCGGATTGTGGATCCGATAGAGCATCCTAACGCAGGACCGGATGATGTTGATATTGAGGATGTAACGGTTGAGGATATTGTCCTAGAAGGGATTGTTGCTGAGGAGGATCCCGTGAAGGATCCTGACAAGAATGAATAAAGGACCACTGAGGAATTGATAACCATGGTTAGGGCAACTCCCAGAGGTAGGATTGGCCGGTCACTACCAGAGGTTCGTTCAAGTTTGTAAAGATAGTAGCCCCTTTAACGCGGCTTACTCGTAAGACTGAGAAGTTCGAATGGACAGAGAAATGCGAGAACAACTTTTAAGAACCGAAGCAAAGGTTGGTGACATTCCCTATATTGGCGTTGCCGGATGGAAAATGAGATTTTGTGATTTGTATTGACGCTTCGCATAAGGAATTAGGGTGCTTCTTATACAGCACAACAAGGAAATCGCGTACGCGTCAAGACAATTAAGGGAATATAAAATTCGATATCCCCACCCATGAGCTTGGGCTCGTGGCAATAGTTTTGCCCTAAAGATTGGAGGCACTACTTGTATGGAGAAAAGTGCGAGATTTATACAAGCCATAAGTGCTTTAGTACATTTTCACGCAGAAAGAGCTCAACATGCGCCAAATGAGGTGGTTAGAGCTAATCAAGAATTATGATTGGGAGATTCTTTATCATTCAGGGTAAGCCAATGTGGTGGCTGATGCCCTTAGTAAAAAGGAGAGACTCAAGATAATAATGTCTTTGGGAGAGTTTATAAGAGATTTTGAGAAAATGGAAATAGAAGTGAAGGTAACCGGAGCCGGTACCGAAAAGCTGTTTGAGATTGTAATACAGACCGAATTTTTGGAAAAGAACATATTGTGCCAGAAAAAGTGATGAATGAAGGCAGAGAGTCAATGACTGGAGAAGAGATCCATACCGAGAAAGATGATAAGGGGATAGTGAGGTGTTCCTACAGAAATTGGGTTCCAAAAGTTCAAGGCTTAAGGATGAGAACTTAGATGAGAGCCATAGTTTGAGGAATAAGGTTTAGGGCAAACCCTGAATGTGATAGTCAGGGAGGTTGCCATCAAGAAAGAAAGAACCCATAACATAATAGAGTGGAAAACAAGGTTTTTAATGTATAAGATAACCCCGATTATGGGAGAAGGTTGAAACATTTCATACTAAGGAAACAGAAAGTCGAGTAAGGAAAGGAGACCCGAGACGGTACTCCTATACGGCAATTTATGGACCTGTCTAGACAGAACTTAGAATATTATCCCCAACCACCACCTTGAGGAAACAATGCGGTAGGAAATTCTTTCAGGACCTTTAAGTCTCTAAGCTCTCAGAGTTCCAAGGAACAGGTTGACCTAATCGAGGCAAGAGCCTGGCTAAAGGAAATAGAGGAATCATTTGAGATTCTGAATGATTGACGAATCACAAAAGAGTGTTTTTGTCACTTACCCTCCTAAGAGAGAGACCACCCACTGGTGAAAGACCGAGGAAGGCACGGAGCAAGAGATTATAATAAACTGATTTAAGTTCAGTCAATTGTTTTTAGGAAAGTACTTCCCAAGGTTATGGAGATAGTGTAAAAGCTTTAGAGACAGAACAAAGGCAGAAGAGTATGATGAATTATGAATCTAAGTGGTAAAAGTTGTCAAGATTCGTTCTGAGGACACGAATCCAGAATGACGGGATGTTTGAAATCGATGCTTATGTTGGGTTGGTTCATGAAATAATGATAAGAGAAAGGAAAATAAAAAGAAACTGAAGTGGAAAGGAATATAAAGGCAAGAGAGTTTGAGGAATGATAAGGGAGTTGGGTATGAGGAAACCCTAAAGACTCGTAGCAATAGAAATAGAAAAGTATGCATTCGTCAGGATGAGGGTGATTCACCATGGGTTAAAATTGATGGTTGAAGGTATAAGAGATACATATATTTCATCCAAGGATTCGAGGAAACCTTGAGATAATTTGAAGGATAAATAATGAGACGCGGATAGACTGAGGAGACAAGAAAGTAAGAAATTAGGAAAAATTGGATGAAGGAAGTGACCTTCAAGAATGTGATGTGTATGACCGGTGGCTTGATACCCAGAAAGGGAGACGCCATGTATGAAAGATATCCCAACATTGAGGTGACTGTTGAGATAAACAACAAAAGTAAATAAGGAATTATTAAGAAGAGGTTCACGTTGAACACGACCAATATCTTCCAGAACATCCTTGTTATCGTTACCAAATTAGGCAAGAAAAGCGGATAACCATTGTTATCTTTTGGAGGCCATATTGATTGACCTCATTTTGAATACAGATGTTATTGTGAAACTAGGCATATACTATCAAGGTGGGAATGATTGAATAAGACACCCTTATCAGGGATGTATGACTTGATTTATCCATGGAAGGATGCATGTACCTTTTTAAAGGTGAAATTAAGGATAGAACATCGGTAACTTAAAACGAATCCTAGGGGAATGCATAAAGGTTGGCATTTCACCCTTAATAGGGATAGTATGAGTTTTGACAGTATGAATTGGAAAGGATTAAGGTAATAACAACCTTTAAGAATCAGTGGAGAAATTTTTCAGAAGTATATAGACAATGATTCTGGTATTAGTAAATGGTATTTTGATATGCCCTGTATCTAGGGAATACAGGAGGAACGATTCAAGGATAACCCTAGAGGTTTTACAAGGAGAAAGGTAATATTCAAAATTCTCAAGAATAGAAATTATGATAAAAGAAATGTGACGTAATTATAATGATGCCAAGTGGGGCACGTGTTAAACCACGAGAAAGTATGGATCGAACCAGTAATGGTCGAAATTGTTCAGGGCAATTAGGACTTAAGATAAAAGATGTTCTAATTATGATTGAGAGTCAGTCATGACAGTGATTAACCTCTAAAGACTGAGGCAATAACTTATGGAAAAATGGTGATTTTTTTTTACTCATCAGATTTTAAGGAAAACATCTTCACATAAGCTGTGATTGAAATAAGGTAGAAAATTTATTTGGAGGTGGTTAAAATGACATTGACTGTAAGGAAATTTTACTATCAGGAAAGGCCAAAGAGGTGGCCGACACTTTAAAGGTAAGAGGATAATTATAGGCGCTTGTGCCAAAGGAATACAGTGATGATGGTTAAAGCTATACAGATTGTATTATGGTTTGGAAGATTGACATTCCTTCTGATGACTGTGCAATACCCAACCGTAATAGTAGTTGGTAAAGGTTTAATTCGTGTAATCGCCATGAGCGGGCTATCTATCTCAGAAGGTACTATCTTGAGAATAATCCAGGACCATATTTCAAAAAGGACTAAACGAACCTTGAGTTAAGTCTTCTATTTAAGGCATACGAATAAGAATGGTATTCAGCTGCTATCGTTGCTTTGACTAAAACTCTTCTGCAATTTTATCTACTTCATGTCATGAAAGTATGTCAGAGTTTGGATTGTTCTTCATGAATTATGATTGGTGATTATGTTAACTCCTTAGAAGTATTCTATACGACACGTATGGACTCCGTATGGTTAGATATTAAGATTTCATGGAAAATGAATGACGACAGTAGGTCAGTAGTGGACCATAGTAGTGCAGCAATGATTCTGCGAGTAATGAGCTGATTACAACCGTGAGAGTTGTATTGGAATGAATGTTGAGATTGAGTACCACTAATCAGGTCGTGGTGGTGTATAAGTTATCATTGATAGACTAATTAAGTAGATTATCTACCTATTGAATACTTATTCCTTCTTATCAATAGACAGTCGTATTACTATACGAGGAAGGTTGCGATGCAAGCATAGAATTCTAGTAACGATGATGTATAAAATGAGATTCCAGATTCAATTTTCGATGTCGAGAGAGTTTCGAAGGTGATTGTGTATAAGCTCGAGCAAGATCATGGGTCCATAGAATGATGGATGGAATAGTAAATATTTAAGCATGTGAAATGCGATGCTATTATACTTGATGTGGGTTTATATACACATATGTTTCGTTCTCCTATGACAAACCTCTATAGTTCAGAGGTAGGTTCCAAGCCAGATATTTGGTGGCAGCATATTTTTTTTATATATACAATTCTCTTCAATTCGTTTTTTTCTCTCATTTTCATTTCATGTAAGTTGAGAAGAACAACCCTTCCAGAAGGGGAGGTATTGCTGAATGACTATCTATATGTGTGATAGAAGGCTAGTAGGATACCACATGTTGTTTAATTGCTTGTCAAGTACTAAAGGCTGGCCACCTTCTGTACTAACTATGCGATATAACAAGTGTTCATGATCATAGTGATCTCTCAATAAATTCTTTTACTTCTATATGAAGGACTAAGCTTTCGAAGATAGAAGCAGCTGAAAAAGGAGTAGTAAACTTGTGGTGGTATTCGGAATGGAAACACATTCGTGATACTAAGGTTGACGAGGTTATTAAAAGGTTATAGAACGCTAACGAGCAAAAGTGTAACCAACATAGTATTATGTACGGAAGATAGTAACGCTTACGAATTAGAAAAGAATGAGTATTGAGAAGCAAAAGCTATAACGCTAGAAGCTATAATGAGAGTCTGTGCAATAGAATTGAAAGAAATTGGAATGATCACTTAACACGGATTGAGTTTTCTTACGACAATAGATCGTATGTCAGTTATCGAGATGTCGTCTTATGAGATCCTTGAGGGAAGACAATGTCAATCTCCCTTATGTTAGGATGAAGTTGTAGAGCGCAAGATGCTCAGACCAGCAGTGGTCCAAAGGACCAAGGATATGATAGATCTAATCAGAGGACGGCTGGTAGTAGCCCAAGATGGACATGATAAATATGTTAATTTGACACGAAAGGACAAGGAATAGGAAGTAGGGGACCTAGTGCTGTTATAGGTATTCCCTTGGAAAAGATGGATGAGGGTCGGAAAGAAAGGAAAGTTTAAGTCCACAAATTGTTGGACCCTTGGATATATTAAGACGTATTGGGGAGTTAGTATATGAGCTAGCCCTACCCCCGAACCTGTAGCAAGTTCATAACGTGTTCCACGTATCAATGTTAAGGAAGTGTAATTCGGATGCCAGATAAATAGGGGCATATGAGCGCATAGACATGCAACCCGACGTAACCTATATGGAGCAACCAGGAAGGGTTATAGAGTAAAAAGGAACAAGTGCTTAGGAGAAGGGTTATTAAACTATTCAAAGTTTCATGGAAGAACCACAATGTGGGAAAATTTACTCGAGAGTTACAAAGTGCAATGCTAAGAGAGTATCCCTATTCATTTTCTATCTGATTCCGGGACGGAATCCTTTTAAGGAGGGGAGACTGTAATAACCCCAATTTTTGGAAATTTTTGAAACCCTTATGAATAGTGATTTTGCAGATTATGCTGAATGAGAAAACTTTTCATGCCACACTATGTAGGGGTTCTGTTATTGATCTTCTGGGATATTATTAGTACTCTATGTGGTATATAAGTGTATGTAAAGATCGTCAGAATCCAATTCCGAACACTTTGATTTTTCCCGGAAATCCACTAGATACGGAAAGAATTGAGTATAAGGTAACAGGATAAAAAGGATTTAAATTAAAGGATTATAAGAGAGGATCATAAAAGGAATATAATGTATTGAGAAAGGTTAAGGAAACCCAAGTAATAAGATCCCGGGTATGATCCCTCAAACGATAAACGAAAACGAAAGTTAAGCGAACCGTATAACAGATCAGCGGTCATTAGGCAAACAATTAGGAAGTTAATCAAGGAGGTTAGGGATGATGAGGTCATCCAACCAATAAGGAGAGGACAAGTAAGGGATTACGAAACAATAAGGTGATGTAAGCATGACATAGGAGGGAAGGAGGTGTGGATGAATGATAACCACACAAAGTTCAAGGTTATTAAGGTAATTAACCAAAATCTAAACAAAAACAACCAACCAAAAAACAAATCAAAGCAAAAAATCACAAAAATCTCTCTTTCTCCAAGCTTGCTCTCGGCTTTTCTTCTTTTTCAAAGAAGAAATTTTCAAAAATCAAGTTCCAAGCATTGTTAAATCACAAGGTAACTAACTAAGGTTCCTTGTACATAGATATGGATGTCCTATAAGTTTAAGCTTCTAATTCCTTCACAATCTCTTCCAATAAATCAAGGAAGAAGATGGTGAATAGTAACCTTCAAGAAATAACTTTGGTTTTCTTGATTTTTTATGAATGTTCAAGGTAGCTTAAGCATAGATCAAGGCTTCCATGGGCATTCCAAGGATCTTTCATTGATTTAAAGCTCCAAGGAAGGTATAAACTCCAAACCCTAGCTTTAGTTTTGAGTAATTAGGAATGAATATGATTGATATAGTATATATGAAGCATGATGCTTGTTTGTTTAAAGTTTGGTTGAGTTTGTAGAGATTAGTTGGTTTTGTGGTGTTTTTGGAGTTGTAAATCTTGATAATTAGTTAAAGAACTTAAGTAAAGCTTTTAGTTCATGTGGGGAATAAGTATAAATTGTTAATGTTAAGTTGTTGGGGCTGTTATGATGTAGTATGGATGGAGTTTTGATTTGATTGTGATTGTGGATTGATTGGTGGTTGAATTGGAATGGTATAAAATTGGGAAATCGCGTAAACATAGCCGTCGTAATGTCCGATTTACTTTAGACTGCTTTTGTTCATAACATTAGGACCCGAGAACTCCCTGCTAGGTTTTGACCATTGCCTTGTTTAAATAGTTCATGTTACAAGCTTCTTTTTGATATGTGGTTCGTTTGATTCCGATGAACGATTTAGGAGAAACGGCCGTTTAAAGTAACGACGTTTTGCGAACGAAACATTACCCCTCGCCTTACTTTGAAACATAGGTTAAAGACCTTAAAGGACTAATTGAAGTATGAAACATTTATGTAAGGTGTAATAGGCAGTTGGTAAGACACTTGCGAAAGAATCGCCTTAAAACTCATAATGGTTAATTTATTAAAAATGGGGGAGCCGAGGGTACTTGAGCGACTTAAGTAAATCGTTAAGCGCGAAAGCGAACGTTAGGACTCTAAATGGTTAAAGTCTAGTTTCTTAAGCGACCGGGGTTTAATTCCGACTTATGTTGTTGTTCATAGGTTATCGGACCCACTCTAAGCTTAAGCCTATTCGGGAGCACTCAGGCAAGTTTTCTATCCGTTATACTGTTGTTGTGATGTATACACTTGTATATGCATTATCTTGTGATAAATGCATAATGGTTATTTAGCAAATTCTTGCGATATATTGTAGCATGTAATATGGTATATATGCATGCCTGTTTCGTATTCTTGCCATATATATCTGTTGATTCAGTTGATAATACCTATGCTAGAGAATAGCGGTAAATTGCATATACCCTTAGTATAGGGACCCAAAGGTGAAAACATTTTCTAAAACTGGGAGTCGAGGATCCCGAGTAGATTTTATATATATATATATTTATATATATATATATGGTTATAGTTTTCAAAACTATTAATCGAATAAGGTTTATTCGATAGCTTTATATTATTTAATGAATATTATTTCGAATATTCATTCGAGGGCTTATGACTCGGCTTATTTTATTTATTGAATATTATTTCGAATATTCATTCGAGGGCTTATGACTCAGCTTATCTATTTATTGAATATTATTTCGAATATTCATTCGAGGGCTTATGACTCAGCTTATTTTATTTATTGAATATTATTTGAATATTCATTTGAGGATCTATGACTCCGATTATTTGCTGAGATATATTCTTTATTTTATTAAAGAATAAGGTGTCGATAATCAAACTTATCTTGATGATTCAAATAAAGATAGTACTTTCGTATAAGTATATCTTTGGTTATTTAATACTCATTTCAAGTATAAGTTTTACAACATCTACTTCAATTATTTTTATAAAGATTATTCTTTATGGGAATATTATTTAAATAATAATATTCAGATATTTTCTAATATATTGGGACTGATTTATTTTGTTAAATCAGCATCACTCCAAACATTCTTAAAAATGTTTTGCGAGTCTTCAAAATGATTTTTAAAAGTTAGAGCGGATCCCAAAACTCATTTTTATATTTAAGATCCTCCTTTCGAAGGGGATTTAAATACTCGCTCAAAACCTGAGGGATCCGGCTCTGTGGTGTGTTTTATATTCGCAACAAGGTTGCTGTCTTGATAAAAGAATTTTGATTACTTACCCAACACTCGAGAAGTAAAATTCTTGGAACAAGTTAATCCATTAACAGGCATCACCTGGGAAATATCGGTGAGTTTTCCTTTCCAACTAGATACGACTTCTTGGTGGAGCCGTATCAACAAGTTTCTACTTGGGGAAAGGGGGGACGAGCTTTACGTTTCAGAGTCATGGATTTCATCTGAACTAGGAGTGGCGTAAGTGGTCGAGTGGCGCCGGCCCAGCCTTATTATATTGGCCCAAAATGGCCTGGAAGTTCCGCTAAGACGGTCCATTCCTTAGGAGTCCAGTGTTCGGTTGACAAGTAAATCCGACAGGTTCTCCTCTACATGTAGAAAATGGTGGGGTTGTACTACTACGACTGATCATCGTAAGTGGTCTTCCTGGCGCGGCAAACTCCCGTAATGAGTTCATCATCCAATTGGATATTTCTGCAACACTACCCAGAGCACTTCGATAGAAAGGCTACGGTTGGGCGATTGTTGAGTGTTGGCAGGGTCAAGTTTTCAAAATGATGTTTGCATCAAGTGAAGTATCTCATAACTTCATTTTATTTTGATGATATTTTAAAGATTGAATCTATTCAAGTATTATCTTGTAGTCTCATCTATGTGATGAACTTTTGAACTAATTATAACTTGAACGGTGGTAGTTCAAGTAGTATTTGGAAAAGATATAAGTATATTGGAGTATCTTGTAACTTCATCTTTTAAACTTATATCTAGTAAATGATTATCTTATGCATGTCAAAGATTTTCAGAAAAACGTTGAGACAAGGTTAGATATATGAGATCACCTTGCAACGATAGTTTTATACAGTTATAAACTGGAACTCTGTGTATATTATGCATGGAAGAGGACTTCCAAGATTTTGAAAAGTATATATGTATATATACTGAATATTTTGCGACTTCATCGCATTAAGATATCAAACTTGGTTCATTTCTTTTGACCAAGAATTTCATGAGTACTATGAGAAGGCTCATATACAGTAAATCATTATACATATTATTTTGGTGGGCTTGCTGCTCACCCTTACTTTCTTCTTTCATCACACAATAACAGATAGAAAAGATGAACAGGACCAAGCTCCCAATTCGCGAGCGGATAGGAAACGTTCCGCAGTTTCCTATAGGCGTTGATGTCGCTGTAGCTGAGGTAGGAGCTACCAATAGGCTAGGCTTTCCACTTTTGATGTACCATATTTATGTATATTTATGAATTATAATAATGGCAAAGAAATGTAAATTTATTCAGAAACCCTTTTAAGGTGTATTGGCAGATAATTGTGGAATAAAATGACTTGTGATTATTTTTGGATGTTCATCTCTGAGACTATAACTTGTGGTGTGTGTGTTTATTGTGGGGTCACAGTACAGAGTAGTTGATTAATTATTAAGGGAAATGGAACTCGTGACAACCCGGATGCCCGACCCCGGATTTGGGGGTGTTACAGAAGTGGTATCAGAGCTAAGCGTTATAAACCTCAGAGATGATGCGACATTAAGATAATAACTAAGATAATAAGAACTCTTGCCAAGTTCATAGTCGGGCTACCTAACGTAGTACTGACAGTTAAAACCCTTATGGGAACCCTTATAAATATCGTGATAGAAGCGTAGTTCATTATCGTATATGGTAGCGGGACACCGAACCCTGAGGTTGAGGAGTAACAGCGCGAAGATGTTTTATTACTAATTGGAGATCGGATTGTGGATCCGATAGAGCATCCTAACGCAGGACCGGATGATGTTGATATTGAGGATGTAACGGTTGAGGATATTGTCCTAGAAGGGATTGTTGCTGAGGAGGATCCCGTGAAGGATCCTGACAAGAATGAATAAAGGACCACTGAGGAATTGATAACCATGGTTAGGGCAACTCCCAGAGGTAGGATTGGCCGGTCACTACCAGAGGTTCGTTCAAGTTTGTAAAGATAGTAGCCCCTTTAACGCGGCTTACTCGTAAGACTGAGAAGTTCAAATGGACAGAGAAATGCGAGAACAACTTTTAAGAACCGAAGCAAAGGTTGGTGACGTTCCCTATATTGGCATTGCCGGATGGAAAATGAGATTTTGTGATTTGTATTGACGCTTCGCATAAGGAATTAGGGTGCTTTTTATACAGCACAACAAGGAAATCGCGTACGCGTCAAGACAATTAAGGGAATATAAAATTCGATATCCCCACCCATGAGCTTGGGCTCGTGGCAATAGTTTTGCCCTAAAGATTGGAGGCACTACTTGTATGGAGAAAAGTGCGAGATTTATACAAGCCATAAGTGCTTTAGTACATTTTCACGCAGAAAGAGCTCAACATGCGCCAAATGAGGTGGTTAGAGCTAATCAAGAATTATGATTGGGAGATTCTTTATCATTCAGGGAAAGCCAATGTGGTGGCTGATGCCCTTAGTAAAAAGGAGAGACTCAAGATAATAATGTCTTTGGGAGAGTTTATAAGAGATTTTGAGAAAATGGAAATAGAAGTGAAGGTAACCGGTAATAGTTCCTGGTCGTAGGATTACTAACTGGTAATTAATTATCCGCAAAGATCGGTACATATGATGCTTGCTTCATTATGAAGGATGTCTGTTCTCATAGACATTTGTGTGGTGACACTATAGCTAGTATGTAGGTACTTATTATAGAATAAGTTCACTGAACATGACTCACACAGCTGAACAACTGATGGAGTTCACTCACGTGTCAACAGTTGTTCACATAGTGATAGTTGTACAAGTATCCTTAGACTTGAGGTCATCATAATCATCTTGTGTACACTGAACTATGCTTTGGTTTAGTTCTTAGTCTCAAGGGACAATTATAAGGGCTCTACTGGGTATAGGAATTTATACACGAAGATAGTGTATGATCAATAAATGATCTACCCCTTCCAGTGTAGGAAGAGAATGTTCAATGCTGATCCATTTATGTTAGTTCAGGAATCTCTGGCCAGAGTGAATGAAAATTAGAAAGGAGTTTCTAATTTACATTAAATAGAACTAAGCACAGTGAATGGGAAAGCAAGTGATTAAATAAGATAGGCTTGACACAAGTTCCATGCCTTGTATTTAATCGTGACATTGCAGGGTAGAAGGAATTGATTGTACGGTAACTACTCACTGAATAGGTTCTTGGTATTCTAAGCAGTGAATTCGTATTATCCAGATAGTCGCGATATGCTGAGAAGTATCCCTCACGATGTAGAATAAATATGATTAATTAATTAATCATATTTAATGAATTAGAGAATTTATATAAATAATGATAAAATAGTTTTATTATTATTTATTTCTACTACCGGCTTAATATTGAACCTACAGGGTCATACCATAAAATAGAATGATTTAATGGTGGAGGAATTAATTAATAATGGCTGATAATTATTTATTTATGAAATAAATAATTAATTGGCAAATTTAATAATTGATTAAATGAGATTTAATTGATTATAAATTAATTAAGAAAAGGTTCTTAATATTATTAATTAAGAATTTAATTTTTGGAAATTAAATCAAGTGAGAGAATTATTTCTAAAGAGTTTAGAAAAAGGATTAATAATTAAAAGGTGTTTTAATTATTAGTGAGAATAATAAAGGGTTAATAATAATAATAATATTTTATGGGAAAATTTTCAGCTAATTTTTTTGCCTATAAATATACTATTATAGACCCTATTTTTGCCTCAACCAAAAAGATTTACAAAACCCTAATTCTCTCCATCTCCTCATCATTCATTACATCGTTTTCTTGGTGGATACCGGTGGAGTGCTTCACACTTGAGGAGCAGCTGCTAAGGATCTCCGTTCATCGTTCTTGGATCGCTATTAAAGTCCTCCATCTTTCCATTAACGTAAAATTTCTTAAGGTAAACATATTGAACTACGAATTAAATATTATTTTTCACATAAATCCTGCGGAGGGTTTCATTTTTTTTTAAGATTTAAGTTTACGTTTTTGCTGCGTTTATGTGCTAAAAACCCTTCAATGGCATCAGAGCTACTTGCGAATTTTTTTTAATTCATTTATGTGTTTAACTGTTTTCGATATATGAGCATGTACGTGATTCGCCATGATTTGATGTTGATATAATATGCTTATATATGTATGGTTTTGAATATATGATATTCATGTGAGTTGTATAATCATATGATGATTATGTAATCTGTATATGTACGGATATATACATAATTTATGTTTGTTCTAATTATGAAAATCATATTAGATACGGATTCTGAATTGGCTGCTGCAGATTTGCTGAAATCTGGGTCTGGTGTCCGATTTACGCAAACGAATACCCTATTTCATAGGTAAACGAGCGTCTGAACAAAACTGATAGCTAAAGCTATCAACGACTTGTCTGTAAGGCGTTTGATGTCGTTTACTACCCGTAAACAGTGATTCTTGTTTTTCTGATGTGATTCTGATTTTTCTGATTTTTGTCGTATTTTCTTTTTATGATTAGATCATGGATAATATGATATGTTAAGGTCAGATTATGTGTTTTAACATGCTTTTATGTGTTGTATGAGCATGGTAGATGGTTATGGCCTTTTGACCTTAGTGTAATGATTTTGGTTTTGGTTTTGGTTTTAAATACGACTTGCATGTCGTCAATCTTTGTAATCATAAATCTCGAATGTAACTTGAGTTATTCTTGTAAGTTCATTAGATTAGTTTTACTTTCAATCATGTAATGTAATTGAAGACTCAAGAAGGCTATCCAATGGAGGTGATACAAAGAAGAAGACGAGGCATACAAGAAGTCTAAACAAAGAAGAAGACTTATGTAATAAGTAGTTGTATTTATTTTCATCACCATATTAGATTGACCTTGATCTTTATCATGAGCTTGATAAAGATCACATAGGATGGGGCCATAACCAAACACATTTACTTTATTGCACTTTACACTTACTTGTTTATTTAATTTTATATATGAGATATATGCCTATATTTACCATGCGATGATAGATTTAGGTGAACTTAAATCAATATAAGGCGTGCTCTAGAAAATCTAGAATAGGAATCGTTTCTTGCCTTAACAATAAATATTATGAATACGATCATGAGATTCTTGTGTTTATGAAACACGTAATTGAATATGAATTTTCAATATTGAGAGAAAGGATGATTCTGTCAACAACAGATTTCTATATGTAAGAAAGGGTTATTAAGTGACGCTTCTTGACAATGCTCCACCCGATCTGGGAATCATCTGATTATCGATTATTGATTTGAAATATTTAATTTAAAAGGAAGAATCTCTTTATAATATGATTATGATTGTAACGTAATATAATCCCTCTAAAATTAAATAATATCAAGTAGTAATTGGCCAATGACACAACAGGCTTGTGTCGGTCATAGCCTTCCAACATGGTAGAAAGTGGTTCTTATTTTTAAATCATTGTCGTTTCGTGCTACAGCCGAGGGCTTTGATTTCGAAATAAAAAATACTTGTCTATTACATAGAGATGTGTACATTGAATTAGAATCTAAAGGTCGGTATGTGCTAAAGCCGTGGGCCGTTGGAGACTGATTCAATTGTACGAAATGTTGGGTTAGACTTGACTTAGAATATTGAGTTTGTCGTGCCACAGCCGTGACTCAATTATTCAAGAGGCTAAACTTATATTAGGGAATAACATAAGATGTAATTGACAAGAGTTGTCTACCTATTGAACATCACATGACGTTTCATGCCACAGCCGAGATTGTGTGATGGAATGTAGGATCCCTATTCCTACTAGCATTATGAATGCTTAATTTTCACTTAGGGGGTTGAAAAAAATTAGATAAACTAGTGGGAGATACTTATGAATAAAGACCTGATTCATATAGTGTTTTGAAATGAAATTGAATATTTGCTAAGTGTTGTTATGTGTTTATCATTTACAGATTTGCTATATTCGTCATGTCTTCTGCACTATCACTCCGGAGCATACTAGATGCTCACAAGTTGCTGGTCCTAATTTAGCTGTTTGTTTTCACTGTAACAAGTTGGGGCACTGGAAGAGGAACTGCAAGGTTTACCTTGCAGAATTGAAGAAGAAGAAGGGTAGTAAGACTACCGCTTCTGATTCAGGCTTGTTCATGATTGAAGTTAATATGTCACTAGGTCAAATTTCTACTTGGGTATTAGATACCGCCTGTGGTTCTCATATTTGTAATTCGTTGCAAGGACTAAAGGGAAGTAGGACTCTTGAAAAAGATGAGGTGATTCTACGTATGGGCAATGGAGCAAGGGTTGCAGCCATATCTGTAGGATCATTTAGTTTACATATGCCTACGGGCAAGACTATTATTTTGAATAATTGTTATTACATTCCCTCTATTGTGAGGAATATTGTTTCTATTCCTATGTTGGATGTGGATGGTTTTTCATTTATTATTAAGAATAATGAATGTTCTATCCTTAGAGATAATGTTCTTTTTGGACGTGGCATTTTAAATAATGGTCTGTATGTATGTGATGTAGAGCATGATTTAATTCAGAATGAACAAACTAATAAAAGAAAACGAGATGATAAAATCTGACCTATTTATGGCACTGTAGGCTAGGTCATATTAGTGAAAATAGACTGCGGACATTGCATAAGGAAGGGTTACTTGACCCCTTTATATTTGAATCATATCCTACATGCGAGTCTTGTCTATTGGGTAAAATGACCAAATCTCCATTTAGTGGACATGGAGAGTGGGCTGCAGATTTGCTAGGATTGGTACACACAGATGTATGTGGACCAATGTCTACGCAAGCCATGGGTGGATTTTCGTACTTCATTACTTTCATAGATGATAGATCTAGATTTGGATATGTGTATTTGATGAAACACAAGTCTGAAGCCTTTAAAAACTTCAAAGAATATAAACATGAAGTGGTGAAATAACCCAAACACAGTATTATAACTCTTCAATCAGATCGAGGTGGTGAATACTTGAATGGAGAGTTTCTAGATTTTCTCAAAGAAAATGGTATAGTCTCCCAGTGGACTCCTCCATATACTCCACAGTTAAATGGGGTATCTAAAAGGAGAAATCGAACTTTGTTAGACATGGTTCGGTCCATGATGAGCTATGCGAATCTTCCAGTATTCCTATGGGGTTATGCATTGGAAACCTCAGCATATTTACTGAATAAGGTGCCTTCCAAATCTGTTCCTCAAACACCATATGAGATATGGAAAGAAAGGAAAACGAGTCTTAAACACGTTAAGATTTGGGGATGTCCAGCTTATGTCAAGAAAGTTGACCCAGATAAGCTGGAATCTCGATCCGTAAAATGTAATTTTGTGGGATATCCTAAAGAGATTTTGGGGTATTACTTTTACACCGATTCGGGTGTTTGTCTCCAGACATGCTACCTTCTTGGAAAAGGAGTTTATCCTTGAAGGAAACAGTGGGAGCAAAATTGAACTTGATGAAGTTCAAGAAGCATAAACTACTACGGATCAAGTGGAAACACCTGTTCAGACTGAACAACCTTCTGTGGAACAGCCCATTCGTAGGTCAGGGAGAGTTTCTCGCCAACCTGAGAGGTATTATGGCCTTGTCATTGAGAATGACAATGAGTTGTCAATCATTGATGATGACGACCCTGTGACCTATAATGAGGCTATGAGTAGTGTTGACTCCGAGAAATGGCATAGTTCCATGAAATCCGAAATGGAATCTATGTATGCCAACCAAGTATGGACTCTGGTTGAGACACCTGAAGGTGTTAAGCCTATTGGGTGCAAGTGGATATACAAAAGAAAGATTGGAGAAGATGGCCAGGTGGAGACCTATAAGGCCAGGATCATGGCAAAAGGATTCAAACAAAGGCAATGGATTGACTTTGATGAAACTTTTTTGCCTATAGCCCTGTTAAAATCAATTCGGATTTTACTTGCGATTGCTGCTTACTACGACTATGAGATCTGGAAAATGGACGTGAAAATGGCCTTCCTCAATGGGGAACTTGAGGAGGAAGTGTATATGACACAGTCAGAGGGTTTTCTTTCCAAGGGAAATGAACACCTAGTGTGTAAGCTGCTGCGAACCATATATGGTTTAAGGCAAGCTTCTCGTAGATGGAACATCCGTTTTGATGAGATAATCAAAGAGTTTGGTTTTATTAAAAACATAGATGAACCATGTGTCTACAAGAAGGTTAGTGGGAGCGCGATAACATTTTTTGTATTGTATATGGATGAAATACTTCTTATAGGAAATGATATACCGATGCTACAATCAGTCAAAGTATGGCTATCAAAGAAATTCACTATGAATGACTTGGGAGAAGCATCCTATATTCTCGGTATGAAGATCTATAGAGATAGATCTAGAAGAATGATAGGTCTTACCCAGGGTACATACATCCAGAAAGTGCTTAAAAGGTTTAGCATGGAAAACTCCAAAAGAGGTATCATACCGATGAGCCATGGAGTGTCCCTTTCCGAAAAAAAGTCTCCTAAGACACTTGAGGAAAGAGAGCGTATGAGTAAGATTCCTTATGCTTCAGTAATAGGATCTATCATGTACGCGATGTTGTGTACAAGGCCTGATGTTTCTTATTCAATTAGTGTGACGAGCAGATATCAGTCCAATCCAGGTGAAGACCACTGGAAAGTAGTGAAAAACATCCTTAAGTACTTGCGAAGGACTCAGGACATTTTTTTTGTTTTTGGTGGTGAATCTGAGTTGAAAATAGAGGAGATGTCAACGTTGAGAGAGTTGACACACATAACAACGTAGCATACCCACTTACAAAGCCACTTTCTCAATGGGGAACTTGAGGAGGAAGTGTATATGACACAGTCAAAGGGTTTTCTTTCCAAGGGAAATGAACACCTAGTGTGTAAGCTGCTGCGAACCATATATGGTTTAAGGCAAGCTTCTCGTCGATGGAACATCCGTTTTGATGAGACAATCAAAGAGTTTGGTTTTATCAAAAACATAGATGAACCATGTGTCTACAAGAAGGTTAGTGGGAGCGCAGTAACATTTTTTGTATTGTATGTGGATGACATACTTCTTATAGGAAATGATATACCGATGCTACAATCAGTCAAAGTATGGCTATCAAAGAACTTCACCATGAAGGACTTGGGAGAAGCATCCTATATTCTCGGTATGAAGATCTATAGAGATAGATCTAGAAGAATGATAGGTCTTACCCAGGGTACATACATCCAGAAAGTGCTTAAAAGGTTTAGCATGGAAAACTCCAAAAGAGGTATCGTACCGATGAGCCATGGAGTGTCCCTTTCCGAAAAAATGTCTCCTAAGACACTTGAGGAAAGAGAGCGTATGAGTAAGATTCCTTATGCTTCAGCAATAGGATCTATCATGTACGCGATATTGTGTACAAGGCCTGATGTTGCTTATTCAATTAGTGTGACAAGCAGATATCAGTCCAATCCAGGTGAAGACCACTGGAAAGCAGTGAAAAACATCCTTAAGTACTTGCGAAGGACTCAGGACATTTTTCTTGTTTTTGGTGGTGAATCTGAGTTGAAAATAGAGGAGATGTCAACGTCTAGAGAGTTGACACACATAACAACGTAGCAGACCCACTTACAAAGCCACTTTCTCAATGGGGAACTTGAGGAGGAAGTGTATATGACACAGTCAGAGGGTTTTCTTTCCAAGGGAAATGATCACCTAGTGTGTAAGCTGCTGCGAACCATATATGGTTTAAGGCAAGCTTCTCGTAGATGGAACATCCGTTTTGATGAGACAATCAAAGAGTTTGGTTTTATCAAAAACATATATGAACCATGTGTCTACAAGAAGGTTAGTGGGAGCGCGGTAACATTTTTTGTATTGTATGTGGATGACATACTTCTTATAGGAAATGATATACCGATGCTACAATCAGTCAAAGTATGGCTATCAAAGAACTTCACCATGAAGGACTTGGGAGAAGCATCCTATATTCTCGGTATGAAGATCTATAGAGATAGATCTAGAAGAATGATAGGTCTTACCCAGGGTACATACATCCAACAAATGCTTAAAAGGTTTAGCATGGAAAACTCCAAAAGATGTATCATACCGATGAGCCATGGAGTGTCCCTTTCCGAAAAAATGTCTCCTAAGACACTTGAGGAAAGAGAGCGTATGAGTAAGATTCCTTATGCTTCAGCAATAGGATCTATCATGTACGCGATGTTGTGTACAAGGCCTGATGTTGCTTATTCAATTAGTGTGACGAGCAGATATCAGGCACATCCAGGTGAAGACCACTGGAAAGCAGTAAAAAACATCCTTAAGTACTTGCGAAGGACTCAGGACATTTTTCTTGTTTTTGGTGGTGAATCTGAGTTGAAAATAGAGGAGATGTCAACGTTGAGAGAGTTGACACACATAACAACGTAGCATACCCACTTACAAAGCCACTTTCTCAATAGGGAACTTGAGGAGGAAGTGTATATGACACAGTCAGTGGGTTTTCTTTCCAAGGGAAATGAACACCTAGTGTGTAAGCTGCTGCGAACCATATATGGTTTAAGGCAAGCTTCTCGTAGATGGAACATCCGTTTTGATGTGACAATCAAAGAGTTTGGTTTTATCAAAAACATAGATGAACCATGTGTCTACAAGAAGGTTAGTGGGAGCGCGGTAACATTTTTTATATTATATGTGGATGACATACTTCTTATAGGAAATGATATACCGATGCTATAATCAGTCAAAGTATGGCTATCAAAGAACTTCACCATGAAGGACTTGGGAGAAGCATCCTATATTCTCGGTATGAAGATCTATAGAGATAGATCTAGAAGAATGATAGGTCTTACCCAGGGTACATACATCCAGAAAGTGCTTAAAAGGTTTAGCATGGAAAACTCGAAAAGAGGTATCCTACCGATGAGCCATGGAGTGTCCCTTTCCGAAAAAATGTCTCCTAAGACACTTGAGGAAAGAGAGCGTATGAGTAAGATTCCTTATGCTTCAGCAATAGGATCTATCATGTACGCGATATTGTGTACAAGGCCTGATGTTGCTTATTCCATTAGTGTGACGAGCAGATATCAGTCCAATCCAGGTGAAGACCACTGGAAAGCAGTGAAAAACATCCTTAAGTACTTGCGAAGGACTCAGGACATTTTTCTTGTTTTTGGTGGTGAATCTGAGTTGAAAATAGAGGAGATGTCAACGTCGAGAGAGTTGACACACATAACAACGTAGAAGACCCACTTACAAAGCCACTTTCTCAATGGGGAACCTGAGGAGGAAGTGTATATGACACAGTCAAAGGGTTTTCTTTCCAAGGGAAATGAACACCTAGTGTGTAAGCTGCTGCGAACCATATATGGTTTAAGGCAAGCTTCTCGTAGATGGAACATCCGTTTTGATGAGACAATCAAAGAGTTTGGTTTTATCAAAAATATAGATGAACCATGTGTCTACAAGAAGGTTAGTGGGAGCGCGGTAACATTTTTTGTATTGTATGTGGATGACATACTTCTTATAGGAAATGATATATCGATGCTACAATCAGTCAAAGTATGGCTATCAAAGAACTTTACCATGAAGGACTTGGGAGAAGCATCCTATATTCTCGGTATGAAGATCTGTAGAGATAGATCTAGAAGAATGATAGGTCTTACCCAGGGTACATACATCCAGAAAATGCTTAAAAGGTTTAGCATGGAAAACTCCAAAAGAGGTATCATACCGATGAGCCATGGAGTGTCCCTTTCCGAAAAAATGTCTCCTAAGACACTTGAGGAAAGAGAGCGTATGAGTAAGATTCCTTATGCTTCAGCAATAGGATCTATCATGTACGCGATGTTGTGTAGAAGGCCTGATGTTGCTTATTCAATTAGTGTGATGAGCAAATATCAGTCCAATCCAGGTGAAGACCACTGAAAAGCAGTGAAAAACATCCTTAAGTACTTGCGAAGGACTCAGGACATTTTCCTTGTTTTTGGTGGTGAATCTGAGTTGAAAATAGAGGAGATGTCAACGTCGAGAGAGTTGACACACATAACAACGTAGCAGACCCACTGACAAAGCCACTTTCTCAGAGTCACTTTGATCGTCATAAAGACAAGATGGGTATTAGATACCAGAGTGATTGGCTTTAGTACAAGTGGGAGATTGAAAGAGATATGTCCTAAGTCCAATCATGTATGAGGATTTAGGAATAACTTTTATGTAATCTGTTTTGATTTCATTGATATTAATAAAAGGCTTGTTTTGTTTTTATTACGGGCTCTATCTATTTAAATGCTTAAATAAGAAATACCACAGTTTAGAGTAAAGCTTTTTATGGATTGTGATGAGATCATAATAATGAGACCTAAAAGATGATAACTCTAAACTTAAATTGTTCCTGGTCGTAGGATTACTAACTGGTAATTAATAATCCGCAAAGATCGGTACATACTGTGCTTGCTTCATTATGAAGGATGTCTGTTCTCATAGACATTTGTGTGGTGACACTATAGCTAGTATGTAGGTGCTTATTATAGAATAAGTTCACTGAACATGACTCACACAGCTGAACAACTGATGGAGTTCACTCACGTGTCAGCAGTTGTTCACATAGTGATAGTTGTACAAGTATCATTAGACTTGAGGTCATCATAGTCATCTTGTGTACGCTGAACTATGCTTTGGTTTAGTTCTTAGTCTCAAAGGACAATTATAAGGGCTCTACTAGGTATAGGAATTTATACACGAAGATAGTGTATGATCAATAAAGAATCTACCCCTTCCAGTGTAGGAAGAGAATGTTCAATGTTGATCCACTTATGTTAGTTCAGGAATCTTTGGCCAGAGTGAATGAAAATTAGAAAGGAGTTACATTAAATAGAACTAAGCATAGTGAATGGGAAAGCAAGTGATTAAATAAGATAGGCTTGACACAAGTTCCATGCTGTAATAACCTTAATTTTTGGAATTTTTGAAGCACGGATGAATAGTAACTTTTGTTGATGATGTTGATTAAGAAAAATTATCAGACCATGCTATATAGGAGTACTGTTATGGAAATTCTAAGATCGTATTACTATTCCATAAAGTAAATAAGTGTATGTAAAGATCGTCAGAATCCAAATCCGCACACTTTGATTTTTCCCGAAAATCCACCAGATACCGAAAGAATTGAGTATAAGGTAACATGATAAAAAGGATTTAAATTCAAGGATTTTTAGAGAGGATCATAAAAGGAATATAAAATATTGAGAAAGGTTTAGGGGAACCTAAGTAATAAGATCCCAGGTATGATCCCAGGAATTGAGTCGTATTATTATGAAGAAGGTTGCGGTGCAAGCATAGAATTCTAGTAACGATGATGTCTAGAATGAAATCCCAGATTCGATTTTCGATGTCAAGGGAGTTTCAAAGGTGATTGTGTATAAGCTCGAGGAAGAGCATGGGTCCATAGAATGATGGACGGAATATCAAAAATAATTAGGCATGTGAAATACGATGCTATAATGCTTAATGTTGATTTATATACATATATGTTTTGTTCTCCTATGATAAACCTCTATAGTTCAGAGGTAGATTTCAAGCCAGATATTTTGTGGCGGTATATATTTTAATATATATACAATTCTCTTCAATTCGTTCTTTTCTCTCCTTTTCATTTCATGTAAGCTGAGAAGAGCAACCCTTCCAGAAGAGGAGGTATTGCCGAATGACTATCTATCTGTGTGATAGAAGCCTAGTAGGATACCATCTATTGTTTAATTGCTTGTCAAGTACTAAAGGCTGGCCACCTTCTGTACTAACTATGCGATATAACAAGTGTTCATGATCATAGTGATCTCTCAACAAATTCCTTTACTTCTATATGATGGATCAAGCTTTCGAAGATAGAAGCAGCTAGAAAGGAAGTAGTATCAGTACGGTGGTATTCTGATTCTAACACGTTCGTGATACTAAGGTTGACGTGGTTATTAAAAGGTTATAGAACGCTAACGAGCAAAAGTGTAACCAGTATAGTATTATGTATGGAAGATAGTAACGACTACGAACTGGAAAAAAATGGGTATTGAGAAGCAAAAGCTATAATGCTAGAAGCTATTATGAGAGTCGGTGCAATAGACTTGAAAGAATTTGGAATGATCACTTAACGCGAATTAAGTTTTCTCACGATAATCGATCGTATGTTAGTATCGAGGTATCGCCTTATAAGATCCTTGAGGGAAGACAATGTCGATCTCCCTTATGAGAGGATGAAGTTGGAGAGCGCAAGATGCTCGGACCAGCAGTGGTCCAAAGGACCAAGGATATAATAGATTTAATCATAGGACGGTTGGTAGTAGCCCAAGATGGGCACACGAAGTATGTTGATTTGACACAAAAGGACAAAGAATAGGAAGTAGAGGACCTAGTGCTGTTATAGGTATTCCCTTAGAAAGGATGGATAAGGTTCGGAAAGAAAGGAAAGCTAAGCCCACGAATTGTTGGACCCTTGCATATATTAAGACGTATTGGGAAATTAGCATATGAGCTAGCCCTACCCCCGAACATGTAGCAAGTTCATAACGTGTTCCACATATCAATGTTAAGGAAGTGTAATTCGGATGCCAGACAAATAGGGGCATATGAGCGCATAGACATGCAACCAGCCGTAACCTATATGGAGCAACCAGGAAGGGTTATAGATTGAAAAGGAACAAGTGCTTAGGAGAAGGGTTATCAAACTAGTCAGAGTTTGATGGTAGAACCACAATGTTGGAAAATTTACTTGAGAGTTAGAAAGTGCAATGCTAAGAGAGCATCCTTATTCATTTTCTATCCGATTCCGGGACGGAATCCTTTTAAGGAGGGGAGACTGTAATAAACCTGATTTTTAGAATTTTTGAAGCACGGATGAATAGTAACTTTTGCTGATGATGCTGATTAAGGAAAATTATCAGACCACGCTATATAGGAGTACTGTTATGGAAATTCTAAGATCGTATTAGTATTCCATAAAGTAAATAAGTGTATGTAAAGATCGTCAGAATCCAAATCCGCACACTTTGATTTTTCCCGAAAATCCACCAGATACCGAAAGAATTGAGTATAAGGTAACATGATAAAAAGGATTTAAATTCAAGGATTTTTAGAGAGGATCATAAAAGGAATATAAAATATTGAGAAAGGTTTAGGGGAACCTAAGTAATAAGATCCCAGGTATGATCCCTCAAACGATAAACGAAAACAAAAGATAAGCGAACCGTATAACAGATCAGCGGTCATTAGCCAAGTAATTAAGGGATTAATCAAAAAGGTAGTGGATGATGATGTCATCACATGACACAAGCTTGCTTGCATAAGCATGACAAAGGAGTTTTGTTTGTTGGGTGATTTTGGGCCATACAAAATTAACCATGGTAAAAAGGTTAAAATAAATTTCAAGACAAAAAGAAGAATCAACCAAGCAAATAACATAAATCAAAAAGAGAAGAGTTGACTTTGCAAGAAGAAGCTCTCAGCCAAAATAAACACAGCAACTTCAAACTGCCATATCTCCTTCAATACTCACTCAAATGTTGTGTTCTATAGCTCGTTGGAAAGGTATTGAGATGGCCTACAACTCTTGTTCACAAGTCTCGTCCAAATAAGTATGGTAAGACCCTCAGTTTTACAGTTCTTTAAATCGGACTTTTAGAAACTTCAAAGCCTAACTTTGTATTCTTGATTTCTTTGGAAAGATCAAGCTTGTAGGAGGCTTCCTAAGGCTTCCTAGCAACTTAATACCTCCCAAGGAAGGTATAAACATCAAACCCTAGCCTTTACTTTATTTGTTAGTAAGTTTAATTGTTGGTTTTGTGAAATGAGAAGCATAGATTGTGATTATTAGTAGTTTGGTTTGATTTGGAAGTGTTTTGGTAATTAAAGCTTGATTATAGTTCATAGGTCTTGATTGTGGTTGTTTGAGTTGAAAAACTTGGAGGTTATGGACTGATGTGATATGGTTTAGGTGAAGTTTTGTTGTATTGATGGTTATGAGTTGGTTGGTGGTTGATTGGAGTAGTTTAAACTTTGGTAATCGCGTAAACATAGCCGTCGTAATGCCCGATTTACCTTAGACTGTTTTTGTTATTAACTTCAGGACCCGTGAACTTACTGTAAGATTCTTACCATTATCATGTTTATATAGTTCATATTACGAGCTTCGTTTTGATATGTGGTTCGTTTGAATCCGATGTACGGTTTAGGAGAAACGACCGTTTTAAGTAACGGCGTTTCGCGAACGAACCATTACCCCTCGCCTTACTTTGAAACCTTGGTTAAGGACTTTAAATGACTAATTGGGATATGAAACAATTATGTTAAGTGGATTAGGCAGTTGGTAAGGTACTCGTGAAAGAATCGCCTTAAAACTCTTAATGGTTAATTTATTAAAAATGGTGGAGCCGAGGGTACTCGAATGACTTAGGTGATACGTTAAGCGTAGGAGTGACCATAAGCGAACGTTAGGGTTCAATTGGTTAAAGTCTAGTTTCTTAAGCGACCGGGGTTTAATTCCAACTTATGTTGTTGTTCATAGGTTATCGGACCCACTCTAAGCTTAAGTCTATCCGGGAGCACTCAGGCAAGTTTTCTACCTGTTATACTGTTGTGGTGATGTATATATGTATATGCATTATCTTGTGATAGATGCATGTTGGTTAATTAGCAAATTTTGTGATATATTGAAGCATGCTGAGATGGTATATATATGCATGTCTGTTTCGTAATCTGGTTATCTATCTGTTGATTTCAATGCTTATAGTTGCATAATACCTATGCTAGAGATAAGCAGTAGTTGCGTATACCCTTAGTATAGGGGACCCAAAGGTGAACATTTTTCTAAACCGGGAGTCGATGTTCCCGAGTATAATATATATATATATTTATATATATATATTGATATAGTTTTCAAAACTATTAATCGAATAAGGTTTATTCGATAACTTTATTTTATTTTATTAATGAATATTATTTTGAATATTCATTCGAGGGTTTATGACTCCCTTTATTTTATTAATGAATATTATTTTGAATATTCATTCGAGGGCTTATGACTCCCTTTATTTTATTAATGAATATTATTTTGAATATTCATTCGAGGGCTTATGACTTCGTTTATTTTATTAATGAATATTATTTTGAATATTCATTCGAGGGCTTATGACTCCGCTTATTTTATTAAATAATATTCTTTATTTTGTTAAAGAATAATGTTTCGATAATCAAACTTACTTTTGATTATTCAAATAAAGATAGTACTTTCGTATAAGTATATCTTTGGTTATTTAATATTCATTTCAAGTATGAGTTTTAACACTTTTACTTCGATTATTTTTTTTATAGAGATTATCCTTTTTAAGAATATTATTTAAATAATAATATTCAGATATTTTCTAATATATTGGGATTGATTTATTTTAATAAATCAGCAGTACTCCAAACATTCTTAAAAATGTTTCGAGTCTTCGAAATGATTTTAAAAGTTAGAGCGGATCCCAAAACTCATTTTTATATTTAAGATCTTCCTTTCGAAGGGGATTTAAATATTCGCTCAAAACATGAGGGATCTGGCTCTGTGGTGTATTTTATATTTGCAACGAGGTTGCTGTTTTGATAAATGAATTGATTACTTACCCAAAGTTCGGGAAGTAAGTCCATCTATTGAGTCGGCATAAGCAGCATGGGCTCAGTGGGCGTCCATGAAAGTGTAAGTGGCTCAGTGGGAGTCCATCAAATGCGTAAGTGGCTGAGTGGCAGTCAAGCATAAGGTCCTATTGCGGCCAGGGTGATGACCAGTGGGGAATTCGTCCATCTACTAGTAGAAAAGGTTACTTATTGGTATCTTTGCCTGATCAGCAAGATATCAGGTTTATGTCAAGGTTTTCTCCTTTCCAAATTCATTGGATATTGCAACTCTGTTTATAATTTTCATAACAGAGGTTTTCAAGGAGTGTATGAAATGTATATATATAAGTGTATATATATATCGGGACTTAATGAAGTACCTCGTAACTTCATTATTTATAATGATATTCAAAGATTGAATCTATTCAAATCTTGTCTTGTAGTCTCATCAGTGTGATGAACTTTTGAAACTGGTTATAACTTGAATGGTGGTAGTTCAAGTAGTATTTGGAAAAGATATAAGTATATTAGAGTATCTTGTAACTTCATCTTTTAAACTTATATCTGGTTAATGATTATCTTATGCATGACAAAGATTTTCACAAAAACGTTGAGACAAGGTTAGATATATGAGATCACCTTGCAACGATATTTTTATACAGTTATAAACTGGAACTCTGTGTATATTAGGCATGGAAGAGGACTTCCAAGATTTTGAAAAGTATATAAGTATATATACTGAATATTTTGCGACTTCGTCGCATTAAGATATCAAACTTGGTTCATTTCTTCTTGACCAAGACTTTCATGAGTACTATGAGAATGCTCATATATTGTTAATTATTATACATATTATTTCAGTGGGCATGTTGCTCACCCTTGCTTTCTTCTTCATCACACAACAACAGATAGAAAAGATGAACATGACCAAGCTCCCGATTCGCAAGCGGTTAGGAAACGTTCCGCAGTTTCCTGTAGGCCTTAATGCCGTTATAGCCGAGGTAGGATCTACCAATAGGCTAGGCTTTCAACTTTTGATGTACCAGACTTATGTATATTTATGAATTGTAATAATGGCAAGGAAATGTGAATTTATTCAGAAACCCTTTTAAGGTGTAATCGCATATAATTGTGGAATAAAGTGACTTGTATTATTTTTTTGGTATTCATCTCTGAGACTATAACTTGTGGTGTGTGTGTATATTGTGGGGTCACAGTATGTAGTAGTTGGTTGTTTATTAAGATTAAGTGTTATTAAGGGAAATGGAACTCGTGACAACCCGGATCCCCGACCCCGGATTTGGGGGTGTTACGGAAATGGTATCAGAGCTAAGCGTTATAAACCTTAGAGATGATGTGACGTTAAGATAATAAGTTCACTAAGATAATAAGAACTCTTGCCAAGTTCATAGTCGGGCTACCAAACGTAGTACTGACAGTTAAAACCCTTATGGGAACCCTTATAAATATCGTGATAGAAGCGTAGTTAGTTATCGTATATGGTAGCGGGACTCCGAACCCTGAGGTTGAGGAGCAACAACGCGATGATGTTTTATTACTGATTGGGGATCAGATTGTGGATCCAATGGAACACCCTAATGAGGGACCGGATGATATTCATATTGAGGATGTAGCGGTTGAGGATGTTATCCCAGAAGGGATTGTTGTTGAGAAGGATCTCGTGGAGGATCCTAACAAGACTGAAGAGATGATCGCTGAGGAATTGATAACCATGGTTAGGGAAACTACCAGAGGTAGGATTGGCCGGTCACTACCAGAGGTTCGTTCAAGTTTATAAAGATAGTAGCCCCTTTAACGCGGCTTACCTCGTAAGACGGAGAAAGTTTGAATGGACAGAGAAATGCGAGAAAAGCTTTTAAGAACTAAAGCAAAGGTTGGTGACGGCTCCTATGTTGGCATTGCCGGATGGAAAAAAGGAGATTTTGTGAATTGTAATGACACTTCGCATAAAGAATTAGGGTGCTTCTTATACAGCACAGCAAGGTAATCGCGTACGCGTCAAGACAATTAAGGGAATATAAAATTCGATATCCCCACCCATGAGCTTGGGCTCATGGCAATAGTTTTGCCCTAAAGATTTGAGGCACTACTTGTATGGAGAGAAGTGCGAAATTCACAAACCATAGGAGCTCTAGTACATTTTTACGTAGAAAGAGCTCAACATACGCCAGAGGAGGCGGTTAGAGCTAATCAAGAATTATGATTGGGAGATTCTTTATCATTCGGAGAAAGCCAATGTGGTGGCTGATGCCCTTAGTAAAAAGGAGAGACTCAAGATGATAATGTCTTTTGGAGAGTTTATAAGTGATTTTGAGAAAATGGAAATAGAAGTGAAGGTAACCGGAGCCGGTACCGAAAAGCTGTTTGAGATTGCAATACAATTCAAATTATCGGAAAAGAACATATTGTGCCAGAAAAAGTGATGAATGAAGGCAGAGAGCCAACAATTAGATAAAAGATTAATTACCGAGAAAGATGATAAGGGAATAATGAGGTATTCCTACAGAATTGGGTTCCAAATGTTCAAGAGCTTAAAGATGAGATCTTAGATGAAAGCTAGTTTGAGGAATAAGATTTAGAGCAAACCCTGAACGTGATAGTCAGGGAGGTTGACATCAAGATAGAAGAACCCATAACATAATGAAATGGAAAACAAGGATTTTAACGTATAAGATAATCCTGATTGTGGGAGAAGGATGAAACATTTCATACTGAGAAAACAGAAGTCGAGCAAGATAGGGAGAACCGGGATGGTACTCCTATGGGCAATTCATGGACCTGCCTAACAAAAATTATACTTTTATTCCCAAACACCACCCTGAGGAAACAATGCAGTGGGAAATTCTTTCAGGACCTTAAGTCATTAAGCTCTCAGAGTTCCAAGGAACAAGCTGACCTAGCCGAGGCAAGAGCCTGGACAAAGGAAATAGAGAAATGATTTATATTCTAAATGATTGATGAAGCGCAAAAGACTGTTTTGTCACTTACCCTCCTAAGAGAGAGACCACCCGCTGGTGAAAGACCAAGAAAGGCATGGAGCCAGATGTTAGAATAAACTGATTAAAGTTCAATCAATTGTTTTCGGGAAGTAATTCCCAAGGTTATGGAGATAGTGTAAAGCTTTAGAGCCAGAACAAAGGCGGACGAGTATGATGAATTATGAAGCTAAGTTGTAAAAGTTGTCAAGATTCGTTCTGATGACAAGAATCCCAGAACGATGTGATGTTTGAAGTCAATGATTAGTGGGTTCATGAAATAATGATAAGAGAAGGAAAATAAAAGAAACTGAAGTGGAAAAGGAATATAAAGGCAATAGAGTTTGAGGAATGATAAGGGAGTTGGGTATGAGGAAACCCTAAAGACTCGTAGTAATAGAAATAGAAAAGTATATGATCGTCAGGATGAGGATGATTTACCATGAGTTAAAGTTGATGGTTGAAGGCATAAGAGATATATATATTGTACCCCTTCAAGTTGGAAGGATTCGGGGGAAAACCTTGGAGATAGTTCGAAGGATATATAATGAGACGCGGATGACTGAGGAAACAAGAAGTAAGAAATTAAGAAAATTGGATGAAGGAAGTGACCTTCAAGAAAGTGAAGTGTAAGACCGGGGGCATGATACCCAGAAAGGGAGACGCCGGGTATGAAAGATATCCCAACATTGAGATGACTGTTGAGATAAACAACAAAAGAAAATAAGGATTTATTAAGAAGAAGTTCACATTGAACACGACCAATATCTTCTAGAACATCCCTGTTATCATCACTAAATCAGGCAAGAAAAGCTGATAACCGTTGTTATCTTTTGGAGGCCATATTGGTTGACCTCATTTTGAATAAGGATATTATTATGAAATTTGGTATAGACTATCGAGATGGAAATGATTAAATAAGATAATCTATGAAGGATATATGACTTGATTTATCCATGGAAGGATGTATGTACTTTTTCTAAAGGTGGAATTAAGGATAGAACATCGGTAACTTAAAATGAATCCTAGGGGATTGCATAAAGGTTGGCATTTCACCCTTAATAGGGATAATATGAGTTTGACAGTATGAATTGGAAAGGATTAAGGTAACAACAACCTTTAAGGATCAGTGGAGAAATTTTTCAGAAGTATATAGACAATGATTCTGGTATTAGTAAATGGTATTTTGATATGCCCTGTATCTAGGGAATACAGGAGGAACTATTCAAGAATAACCTAAGAGGTTTTACAAGGAAAAAAATTAATATTCAAAGTTCTCAAGAATAGAAATTTTGATAAAGGAAATATGACATAATTATAATGATGCCAGGTGGGCACGTGTTGAACCATAAGAAAGTATAGATCGACCCAATGAAGGTCGAGATTGGTGAAAACATGTAGGACCCAAGATAAGAGACGCCCTAAGTATGATCGAGAGTCAGTTGTGACAATGTAAACCTCTAAAAGACCGAGGCAATAACTTATGGAAAAATGGTGATATATTTTTTCACCAAAGCGTAAGGAAGAGCATTTTCACGCAAGTAGTGATTGGAAATGAGGTAGAAAAATTTAGTTGTAGATCATTTAAAAGACATTGATTGTAAGGAAATTTTACTATTAGGAAAGGCCAAAGAGGTGGCCGACACTTTAAGTGTAAGAGGACAATTATAGGCGCTCGTGCCAAAGGAATACAACGATGATGGTTAAAGCCGTGAAGGTTGTATTATGGTATGAAGGATTGTCATTCCTTCTGATGATTGTGCGATACTCAACCATAATAGTAGTTTGGTAAAGATTTAATTTATGCAACCGCCGTAAGAGGGCTCTATCTTAGAAGGTCATATCTTGAGATAAGCCAGGGCCATATTATGAAAGAACTAAATGAACCCTTGAGTTTCCAGTCTCTTATTAAGGACATATGATTATGAATGGTATTAACCTGCTATCGTTGCTTTGATTGAAACTCTTCTTCAATTTTATCTGCTTCATGTCATGAAAGTACGTCAGTGTAACACCCCCAGATCCGGGGTCGGGGATCCAGATCGTCACGATCTTTCTTTCCACAATATCACTTCACTTAATTAATAATAAATAACCTTATGCTGTGACCCCACACTAACACACACCACAACCCGTTATAGTCTCAGAGATGAAATTTAAATAAGTACAAGTCTTTGAATCCACAATTTAAAAGTTATTACAACCCAAAATGATTACTTGATAAATTTATAGTTAATTGCCATTATCTGCCACAAGTTATAATTATACATAATTGATTCTCAAAATTAGATGGTCTGATCTACAATAGATCTACCTCTGCAGCTATAGCAGCTACAACATCAACGGGAAGACGCGGGACGCTTCCCACGCGCTTGCGCTGGGTCTGCTGGAGTCTGGCCATCTTTCCTAACTGTTGTTGTGTGATGAAGAAATAAAGCAAGGGTGAGCAGCAAGCCCACCAAAATAATATGTATAATGATTAACAATATATGAGCCTTCTCATAGTACTCCTGAAAGTCTTGGTCAAAAGAAATGAACCAAGTTGATATCTTAATGCGATGAAGTCGCAAAATATTCAGTATATATATACATATATACTTTTCAAATATGGAAGTCCTCTTCCATGCATAATATACACAAAGTCCCAGTGTATAACTGTATAAAAAAATATCGTTGCAAGGTGATCTCATATATCTAACCTTGTCTCAACGTTTTTCTGAAATCTTTGTCATTCATAAGACAATCATTAACTAGATATAAGTTTAAAAGATGAAGTTACAAGATACCCCAAAATACTTATATCTTTCCCAAATACTACTTGAACTACCCCGTTCAAGTTATAATCAGTTTCAAAGGTTCATCACATAGATGAGACTACAAGACAAGATTTGAATAGATTCAATCTTTGAATATCATTATAAATAATGAAGTTACGAGATACTTCATTAAGTCCCGATATATAAATATATTCATATATATCTCCCATACATTTCCTAAAACCTCTGTCATGTAAAGTATGAACAGAGTTGCAATATCCAATGAATTTGGAAGGAAAAGAATTTTGGCATAAACCAGATATCTTGCTGATCAGGCAAAGATACCAATAAGTAACCTTTTCTACTGTAGATGGATGAATTCCTCACCGGTCATCACCCTGGCCGCATTAGGACCTCGCGCTAGACCGTTACCCGGCCACTCACGCGTTGATGGACTGCCACCCAGCCACTTACACTTTATAGACCGTACCCCGGCCTGTCGCTTATGCCGACTCAATCAGATGGACTTACTTCCCGAACATTGGGCAAGTAATCAATGTTTTCTCAAAACAGCAACCTCGTTGCGAATATAAAATACACCACAGAGCCGGATCCCAGTTTTGAGCGAGTATTTAAATCCCCTTAAAAGGAAGATCTTAAATATAAAAAATGATTTTGGGATCCGCTCTAACTTTTAAAAATCATTTTGAAGACTCGAAAAACTTTAAGAGTGTTTGGAGTAAGCTGATTTAATGAAATAAATCAGTCCCAATATATTAGAAAATATCTGAATATTATTATTTAAATAATATTCCCATAAAGAATAATCTTTATAAAAATAATTGAAGTAGAAGTTTAAAACTTATACTTGAAACGAGTATTAAATAACCAAAGATATACTTATATGAAAGTATTATCTTTATTTGAATAATCGAAAATAAGTTTGATTATTAACACCTTATTCTTTAATAAAATAAAGAATATATTTCAGTAATAAGCGGAGTCATAATACCTCGAATGAATATTATAAATAATATTCATTAAATAAAATAAAGGAGTCATACATCCTCGAATGAATATTCAAATAATATTCAATAATAAAATAAAAGGAGTCATAAGCCCTCGAATGAATATTCAAATAATATTCATTAATAAAATAAAGTTATCGAATAAACCTTATTCGATTAATAGTTTTGAAAACTATAACCATATATATATATATAAATATATATATATATAAAATCTACTCGGGATCCTCGACTCCCGGTTTTAGAAAATTTTCACCTTTGGGTCCCTATACTAAGGGTATACGCAATACCGCTATCTAGCATAGGTATTATCAACAAGCTGAACCAACAGATATAATAGAATACGAAACAGGCATGCATATATACCATATCAGCATGCTCAATATATCGCAAAATTTGCTAATAACCAACATGCATCTATCGCAAGATAATGCATATACATATATTCATCACAACAACAGTATAACGGGTAGAAAACTTGCCTGAGCGACTGGGGTTACGAATGGCTCGGGACGAGTCTGGTAACCTATAACAACAAGTAAGTTGGAATTAAACCAAAGTCACTTGTAAATCTATACTTTAACTAACTTAGACTCTAACGCTTGTTTTGCGCTACTGATTGCTTAAGTCACTCGGGTACCCTCGGCTCCACCATTTTTAATAATTTAACCTTTACGAGTTTTAAAGCGATTCCTTCGCGAGTGTCTTACCAACTGCCTAACACACTTACCATAAATGTTTCATACATTAATTAACCCTTTTTGGTCTTTAACCTATGTTTCAAAGTAAGGCGAGGGGAAAAGTTTCGTTCGCGAAACGCCGTTACTTGAAACGGTCGTTTCTCCTAAACCGTGCATCGGAATCGAACGAACTACATATCAAAACGAAGCTCGTAACATGAGCTATCTATGGCAGTGGTCATAATCTAGCAGGGGGTTCTCGGGTCCTAATGCTATGCACAAAAACAGTCCAAAGAAAATCGGACGTTACGACGGCTATGTTTACGCGATTTCCAATATTAAACCATTCAAAACCATCCCAAATCAACCTCAAATCCAACATACAACCAACATCCATCCTTATCACATCATAACAACCCCAACCAATTCAATTTAATCATTCATACTTATGCCTAAGCTTAACTTTAATCATACTTAAGTTCTTTTAATCAAAACCACAACATTTACCATTCCATTTCACTACCATTTCAAATCCCAAACTCTAAATCACAACACAAGCTACAATATCATCCTACTAATCAAAATCATCTTATAATACATAGGAATCTAGGGTTTGGAGATGGTATACCTTCCTTGAAGTGGTGGGAGGAGCTAGGAAGCCTTAAGAAGCTTTGAGAAGTCTTAGGAATGCTTGGATCTTCAAGAAAAACAAGAAAAACTTCAAGTTAAAAACTTGAAAACACTATTCATAGTCTTCTTCTTTGATTAAATGAAGAAGATGAGAAGGAATTAATGGCTTAAACTCATGATATAGCCCTAACTAAGCATGAAGATGATTAGGGAATTACTCACCAATTTAGGAAGCTTGGATCTTGATTTTGAATTTCTTGCCTTGAATAGTAAAAGCCGAGAGCAAAGAACAAGCCTTGGTTCTTTTTGATTTTGATGAAAATGATTTTACTTGGCTTGGTTGCTTGTTTGTGTTTGATTTAGTCAATTACCTTTTGCCCTTGAATTTGTGTGGTTACAAGCCACCACACCTCCTTCCTTCCCATGTCATGCTTGTGTCATCCTCATGATGTCATCCTCCCTTCCTTGTCCTCTTTCTATTGGTTGGATGACATCATTCCCACTAATCCCTTTGATTAACTTCCTAATCGTTTGCCTAATGACCGCTGATCTGTTATACGGTTCGCTTAACTTTCGTTCTCGTTTATCGTTTGAGGATCATACCCGGGATCTTATTACTTAGGTTCCCTTAACCTTTCTCAATATTGTATTCCTTTTATGATCCTCTTATAATCCTTTAATTTAAATCCTTTTTATCCTGTTACCTTATACTCAATTCTTCCGTATCTAGTGGATTTCCGGGAAAAATCAAAGTGTTCGGAATTGGATTCTGACGATCTTTACATACACTTATATACCACATAGAGTACTAATAATATCCAAGATCATAACAGAACCCCTACATAGCGTGGCATGAAAAGTTTTCTCGTTCAGCAAAAACACTATTCATAAGGGTTTCAAAATTTCTCAAAAATTGGGGTTATTACAGTCTCCCCTCCTTAAAAGGATTCCGTCCCGGAATCAGATAGAAAAATGGGGATACTTTCTTAGCATTGCACTTTCTAACTCTCGAGTCAATTTTCCCACATTGTGGTTCTACCACCAAACTCTGCCTAGTTTGATAATCCTTCTCCTAAGCACTTGTTCCTTTTCACTCTATAACCCTTCCTGGTTGCTCCATATAGGTTACGTCGGGTTGCATATCTATGCGCTCATATGCCTCTATTTATCTGGCATCTGAATTACACTTCCTTAACATTGATACGTGAAACACGTTACGACCTGCTACATGTTCGGGGTTAGGGCTAGCTCATATGCTAACTTCCCAAACGTCTTAATATATCCAAGGGTCCAAAAATTGTAGACTTAGCTTTCCTTTCTTTCCGAACCTCATCAATCCTTTCCAAGGGATACCTATAACATTACTAGGTCCCCTATTTCATACTCTTTGTCCTTATCATGTCCATCTTGGGCTACTACCAGCCGTCCTCTGATTAGATCTATCATATCCTTGGTCCTTTGGACTACTGCGGGTCCGAGCATCTTGCGCTCTACAACTTCATCCTAACATAAGGGAGATCGACATTGTCTTCCCTCAAGGATCTCATAAGGCGACATCTCGATAATGACATATGATCTATTGTCGTAAGAAACTCAATCCGTTAAGTGATCATTCCAATTCTTTCAAGTCTATTGCACAGACTCTCATTATAGCTTTTAGCATTAGAGCTTTTGCTTCTCAATACCCATTCTTTTCCAGTTCGTAATCGCTACTACCCCGTTCCTAATATTATACTGGTTATACTTTTGCTCGTTAGCGTTCTATAACCTTTTAATAACCACGTCAACCTTAGTATCACGAATGTTTCCCATTATACTACCAACTTATTACTCCTTTTTCAGTTGTTTCTATTTTAAATTTGATCAATCAAATAGAAGTAAAGGAATTTGTTGAGAGATCACTATGATCATGAACACTTGTTATATCGCATAGTTAGTACAGAAGGTGGCCAGCCTTTAGTACTTGACAAGCAATTAAACAATAGCTGGTATCCTACGGCTTCTATCACACAGATAGATAGTCATTCGGCAATACCTCCCCTTCTGGAAGGGTTGTTCTTCTCAGCTTACATGAAATGAAAAGAAGAGAAAAGAACGAACTGAAGAGAATTGTATATAAAAAAAATATACTGCCACAAAATATCTGGCTTGGAACCTACCTCTGAACTATAGAGGTTTGTCATAGGAGAACAAAACATAGTATATATCAACATCAAGTATTATAGCATCGCATTTCCCATGCCTAAATATTTTCGCTATCCGTCCATCATTCTATGGACCCACTCTTCCTCGAGCTTATACACAATCACCTTTGAAACTCCCTCGACATCAATCGAATCTGGGATCTCATTCTATACATCATCGTTACTAGAATTCTATGCTTGCACCGCAACCTTCCTCGTATAATAATACGACTCTCTATTGATAAGAAAGAATAATTATTCACTAGGTAGATACTCTACTTAATTAGTCTATCAATGATAACTTATACACTACCACGACCCGATTAGTGGTACTCAATCTCAACACCCATTCCAATACAACTCTCACGGTTGTAATCAGCTCACTACTCGCAGAATCATTGCTGCCTTACTATGGTCCACCACTGACCTACTGTAGTCATTCATTTTCCATGAATCTTAATAGCTAACCATACGGAGTCCATACATCTCGTATCAAATCTTCTAAGGAGGTAACATAATCACCATCACAATTCATGAAGAACACTCCAAACTCTGACGTACTTTCATGACATGAAGCAGATAAAATTGCAGAAGAGTTTCAATCAAAGCAACGATAGCAGGTTAATACCATTCTTAATCATATGCCTAAATAGAAGACTTAACTCAAAGGTTCATCTAGTCCTTTTTGAAACATGGTCCTGGCTTATCTCAAGATAGGACCTTCTAAGATAGATAGCCCGTTCATGGCGATTACACGAATTAAACCTTTACCAACTACTATTACGGTTGGGTATTGCACAGTCATCAGAAGGAATGTCAATCTTCCAAACCATAATTCAACCTTCACATTTTTAACCATCATCACTGTATTCTTTTGGCACACGCGCCTATAATTATCCTCTTACCTTTAAAGTGTCGGCCACCTCTTTGGCCTTTCCTGATAGTAAAATTTCCTTACAGTCAATGTCATTTTAACCACCTCCAAATAAATTTTCTACCTTATTTCCGATCACTGCTTGAGTGAAGATGTTTTCCTTAAAATCAGATGGGAAAAAAAATATCACCATTTTTCCATAAGTTATTGCCTCAGTCTTTAGAGGCTAATCACTGTCAAGACTGACTCTCAATCATACTTAGAACATTTTTTTATCTTAAGTCCTAATTGCCCTGAACAATTTCGACCATTACTGGTTCGATCCATACTTTCTCGTGGTTTAACACGTGCCCCACTTGGCATCATTATAATTACGTCATATTTCCTTTATCCACATTTCTATTCTTGAGAATTTTGAATATTACCTTTTCCTTATAAAACCTCTAAGGTTATCCTTCAATCGTTCCTCCTGTATTCCCTAGATACAGGGCATATCACAATACCATTTACTAATAGTAGAACCATTGTCTATATACTTCTGCAAAATTTCTCCACTGATTCTTAAAGGTTGTTGTTACCTTAACCCTTTCCCAATCATACTGTCAAAACTCATACTGTCCCTATTAAGGGTGACATGCCAACCTTTATGCAGTCCCCTAGGATTCATTTTAAGTTACCAATGTTCTATCCTTAATTCCACCTTTAAAAGGTACCTGCATCCTTCCACGAATAAATCAAGTCATATTCCTTGATAGATTATCATATTCATTCCCACCTCGATAGTCTATACCTAACTTCATAATAGCATCCTTATTCAAATTGAGGTCAATCCATATGGCCTCCAAAAGATAACAACGGTTATCCGCTTGTCTTGCCTAATTTGGTAACGATAACAAGGATGTTCTGGAAGATATTGGTCGTGTTCAACGTGAACTTCTTCTTAATAATTCCTTATTTACTTTTGTTGTTTATCTCAACAGTCACCTCAATGTTGGGATATCTTTCATACCTGGCGTCTCCCTTTCTGGGTATCAAGCCACCGGTCTTACATTTCCTTCTTGAAGGTCACTTCCTTCATCCAATTTTCCTAATTTCTTACTTCCTTATCCCTTAGTCTATCCGCGTCTCATTATTTATCCTTCGAATTATCTCAAGGTTTCCTCGAATCCTCCCAACTTACAGGGGATAAACTATATGTATCTCTTATGCCTCAACCATCAATTTTAACTATGGTGAATCACCCTCATCCTGACGATGCATACTTTTCTATTTCTATTGCTACGAGTCGTTAGGGTTTCCTCATACCCAACTCCCTTATCATACCTCAAACTCTATTGCCTTATATTCCTTTCCACTTCATTTCTTTTTATTTTCCTTTCTCTTATCATTATTTCATGAACCAACACAACATAAGCATTGATTTCAAACATCCCGTCATTCTGGATTCGTGTCCTCAGAACGAATCTTGACAACTTTTACAACTTAGATTCATAATTCATCATACTCGTCTGCCTTTGTTCTGGCTCTAAAGCTTTTACACTATCTCCATAACCTTGGGAATTACTTTCCCGAAAACAATTGGCTGAACTTAATCAGTTTATTATAATCTTGCTCCGTGCCTTCTTGGTCTTTCACCAGCGGGTGGTCTCTCTCTTAGGAGGGTAAGTGACAAAAACAGTCTTTGTGGTTCGTCAATCATTTAGAATCTCAAATGATTCCTCTATTTCCTTTAGCCAGGCTCTTGCCTCGCTGGGTCAGCTTGTTCCATGGAACTCTGAGAGCTTAGCGACTTAAAGGTCCTGAAAGAATTTCTCACCGCACTGTCTCCTCAGGGTGGTGGTTGGGGATAATAGTCTAAGTTCTTTTAGACAGGTCCATGAATTGCCGTATAGGAGTACCGTCTCGGGTCTCCTTTCCTTACTCGACTTTCTGTTTCCTTAGTATGAAATGTTTCATCCTACTCCCCATAATTGGGGTCATCTTTTAATTTAAAATCCTCATTTTCCACTCCATTATGTCATGGGTTCCTTCTATCTTGATGGCGACCTCCCTGACTATCACGTTCAGGGTTTGCTCTAAATCTTATTCCTCAAACTATGGCTCTCATCTAAGTTCTCATCCTTACGCTCTTGAACTTTCGGAACCCAAATTCTATAGGAATACCTCATTATTCCCTTATCATCTTTCTCGTATTAATCTTTTATTGTTGGCTCTCTGCCTTCATTCATAACTTTTTCTGGCACAATATGATCTTTTCCAATAATTCGGGCTGTATTGCAATCTCAAACAGCTTTTCGGTACCGGCTCCGGTTACCTTCACTTCTATTTCCATTTTCTCAAAATCTCTTATAAACTCTCCAAAAGACATTATCATCTTGAGTCTCTCCTTTTTACTAAGGGCATCAGCCACCATATTGGCTTTCCCCGAATGATAAAGAATCTCCCAATCATTATTCTTGATTAGCTCTAACTGCCTCCTCTGGCATATGTTGAGCTCTTTCTACGTGAAAATGTACTAGAGCACTTATGGCTTAGGTAATTCTCGCACTTCTCTCCATACAAGTAGTGCCTCCAATCTTTAGGGTAAAACTATTGCCACGAGCCTAAGCTCATGCGGGGATATCGAATTTCATATTACCTTAATTGTCTTGACATGTACGCGATTACCTTACCGTGCTGCATAAGCACGCACCCTAAGCCCTTGTGCGAAGCGTCACTACACTTCACAAAATCTCCTTTTCCATCCGGCAACGCCAGCATAGGGGCCATCACCAACCTCTGCTTCAGTTCTTGAAAGCTGTTCTCGCATTTCTCTGTCCATTCGAACTTCTCAGTCTTACGAGTAAGCCGCGTTAAAGGGGCTACTATC
>NW_027421853.1:0-36277 GCF_009905375.1 Apium graveolens | reverse complement strand
ACCAGTCAATTGTGAGCATCTAGTATGCTCCTGAGTGATATGCAGAAGACATAACGTACAAAGAAATCTGTAATATCACATAACAACACTTAGCAAATATTCGATTTCATTTCAAAACACTATATGAATTGGGTCTTTATTCCTAAGTGGATCCCACTAGTTTATCTAATTTATTCACCCCCGTGAAAAATTAAGCATTCATAATGCTAGTGGGAATAGGGATCCTACATTCCATTACACAACCCCGGTTGTGGCACGAAATGCCATGTAATGTTCAATAGGCAGACACTCTTGTCAATTACATCTAATGTTATTCCCTAATCAACTTTAGCCTCTTGAATAATTGAGTCACGGCTGTGGCACGACAAACTCAATATTCTAAGTCAAGTCTAACCCAACATTCTGTATAATTGAATCAGTCCCCAAAGGCCCACGGCTGTGGCACGTAACGACCTTTAGATTCTTATTCAATGTACACATCTCTATGTAATAGACAAGTATTTCTTATTTCGAAATCAAAGCCCTCGGCTGTGGCACGAACAACAATGATTTAAAAATAAGAACTACTTTCTATCATGTTGGAAGGCTATGACCGACACACCCGTTGTATCATTGGCCAATTACTACTTGATATTATTTAATTTTAGAGGGATTATATTACGTTACAATCATAATCATATTATAAAGAGATTCTTCCTTTAAATTAAATATTTCAAATCAATAATCAATAATCAGATGATTCCCAGATCGGTGGAGCATTGTCAAGAGGCGTCACTTAATAACCCTTTCTTACAGATAGAAATCTGTTGTTGACAGAATCATCCTTTCTCTCATATCAAAAATTCATATTCAATTACGTGTTTCACAAACACAAGAATCTCATGATTGTATTCATAATATTGTTATTAAGGTTATGAACAATTTCACTATACAAGTTGTCTAACAAACGCCTTATGTTCATTTAAGTTCACCTAAATCTATCATCGCATGATAAACTAAGCAATATCACATATATAAACATGAATAAACATCAGGTAGGCATGTTATATCATCTAGCACATTAGTCTAAGCATTATACATCTCTATGTATCACATGAAGCATTTAAAAGCAAATAAACAGTCAAAAACAACTTTAAAACACTTCATGGAAATATAAACAGTTCAAAACTTTATATAAACTAAAATTGATCACTCCATTAGATCCGTCTCGGAAAAACGAATCCAACGGTATATTGCACGCCCAAAACGGAGTTACGAAACTCCCAGAAAATCAAATTTAATGTGGACAGTCGGGTTGTAACGCATTACAGGAACGCGTTACAAGCCCTGTAACGCATTCCGGTGCTGCGTTACAACCCTTTTAAGCCATTAAAAGGTGTAACGCATTCCGTGAATGCGCCACAGGGTGTAACGCATTCCCGGAATGCGCGACACCCTTTTTTTTTCTTTTCTTGCAGCAGCCGCCGTCTTTTTCCCTCCTCGAACAACGTGCCGCCTGATCTGTCATTCTCTGTACTTCGTCTCCGTGCAATCAACAGAATGTGCAGACAAGCAGATAACAGCAGTACAGATATAAACATATATATATATATATATACTTTATATACATATATTTACTTATTTAATTACGAATTTTAATTGAAACAACTTCAAAAATTCATAATAAAAAATCTATACATTATAAAAATATAAGAAAAATACCCAGACGATCTACAACACTTGTAGAACCCAGATCAACATTCAAAATTATTCTGAGAAACGATCTCTCATCAGAAAAAATTAATCCATGATATAACTTGTAAAAATCATAATTAATTCATAGAAGCATATAAAATTCTGAAATTTTTACCACAGATCTATATGCATACAACCTAAGCTCTGATACCATTGTTGGATTTAATCGCAGCGGGGGCATGGTAAAACACTTTTTACACATAAAATCCAAATAAAAGCATATAAATCATGGTAAAAACGTATGGATCGATTACTAACCTTTAATATGCAATCCAAAATCAACGATCGGAGATCCTTAGCAGCTGCTCCTCAAACGTGAAGCACTCCACCGGTATCCACCAAGAAAACGATGTTACGGAGGAGGAGAGAATTAGTTTTTCTAAAACTTTTGGGTTTTTGGGTTCGAATGAAAATAGGGTCTATAATAGTATATTTATAGGCAAAATTTTCAGCTGAAATTTTCCCATAAATAATATTATTATTATCCCATTTATTATTCTCATTAATAATTAAAATACCTTTTAATTATTAATTCTTTTTCTAAACACTTTAGAAATAATTCTCTCTCTTGATTTAATTTCCAAAAATTAAATCCTTAATTAATAATATTAAGAACTTTTCTTAATTAATTTATAATCAATTAAATCTCATTTAATCAATTATTAAATTTGTCAATTAATTATTTATTTCATAAATAAATAATTATTAGTCATTATTAATTAATTCCTCCACCATTAAATCATTCTCTTTTTATGGTGTGACCCTGTAGGTTCAATATTAAGCCGGTAGTAGAAATAAATAATAATAAAACTATTTTATCATTATTTATATAAATTCTCTAATTTATTAAATATGATTAATTAATTAATCACATTTATTCTACATCGTGAGGGATACTTCTCAGCATATCGCGACTATCCGGATAATATGAATTCACTGCTTAGAATACCAAGAACCTATGCAGTGAATAGTTACCGTACAATAAACTCCTTCTTCCCTACAATGTCCCTATTAAATACAAGGCATGGATCTCGTGTCAAGCCTATCTAATTCAATCACTTGCTTACCATTTACTATGCGTAGTTCTATGCAAATTAGAAACTCCTTTCTAATTTCATTCACTCTGGCCAGAGATTCCTGAACTAGCATAAGTGGATCAGCCTTGAACATTCGCTTCCTTCACTGGAAGGGGTAGATCCTTTATTGATCATACACTATCTTCGTGTACAAATTCCTATACCCAGTAGAGCCCTAATAATTATCCCTGGAGACTAAGAACTAAACCAAAGCATAGTTCAGTGTACACAAGATGACTATGATGACCTCAAGTCTAAGGATACTTGTACAACTATCACTATGTGAACAACTGCTGACACGTGAGTAAACTCCATCAGTTGTTCAGCTGTGCGAGTCATGTTCAGTGAACTTATTCTATAATAAGAACCTACATACTAGCTATATTGTCACCACACAAATGTTTATGAGAACAGACATCCTTCATAATGAAGCAAGCATAGTATGTACCGATCTTTGCGGATTTTTAATTACCAGTTAGTAATCCTATGATCAGGAACTATTTAAGTTTAGAGTTATCATCTTTTAGGTCTCACTATTATGATCTCATCATAATCCATAAAAAGCTTTACTATAAACTATGGTATATCTTATTTAAACACTTAAATAGATAGAGCCCGTAATAAAAACAAAACAAGTCTTTTATTAATATTAATGAAATCAAAACAGATTGCACAGGAAGTTATTCCTAAATCCTAATACATGATTGGACTTAGGACATATTCCTTTCAAAACTATGATATTCCTTACAAGTATAAATGGAATATCATACACTACCACAATGAAAACAAGGATTTTGTGGCTTAAACCTAACAGACTAACTCTTAACTCCTGATTTAGGAGATAAAGAGTTTATATCTTTATTTTTCCTGCAAAAAGAAGCAAGATGGTTAGAGTTTCCACAGTTATAACATTTCTTTCTAGGAGCATTAGGAACATGTATATAATTATTACTTTTATTCATACCTTCCTTTCCGTTCCTATTTTTCCTAGCTTCCTTTACCTTGTTGACATTCCAAATCTCTTTCAGCTTATGCTTAAGCTGCTTCTTTGACATTAAGCCTATATTTACTTCAACTGGTTTATCATGTTTTAATTTGTCAGAAGTTGATTTTTCTTTGACTTCTGCCATAGATTCTTTCATCTTTTCAGAATCAGAATTTATTGTTTTTGCTACAAACTTAACAGGATTTACCTTTGGCTTAGTAGTCTATTTAACAACAATTGGCTCAATTTGTTCGGTTCCTTTTTCACTTTTATCATCTCCATAACCTAAGCCCTCTTTCCAGTTTCCACTACTTAATAAATTCTGAGTTGATCTCCCAGAGTTAGTCCAAGTTCTGATAATCTTTTTTTCCTTTTCTAAGTCAGCTTTTAGAGATTCATTCAATTTTAACACTTCATCTCTAACATACAAAGCATCATCTTTTTCTTTCTTAGTTTGATGAAGAAAAACTAACTCTTTTTCTAAATAATCATTTCTCTTTTTATAAGCAAGATTTTCAGATGTTAATCTTTCACATGTTAAAGTATGATCTCTATAACTAATGAACATGGTTTTAAGATATAATCTCAACTCAGTAATATCATCAGTATGAAAGGCATAAGTTGTTTGAGGTACCTTCAATTCAACAGTTTCAGGACTGCTATCAGCATTTGCCATCAAGGCATAGTTCACCTCATGTTCAGAATCTGAAGTGTCTGTCCAGCTTTTCTTCTTTGTGACAAGTGCCTTGCCTTTGTCACTTTTTCCTTTCTTGCAGTCAGGAGATATGTGGCCTCTTTCACCACAATTGTATCATTTGACATTTGAGTTATCTCCTCTGTCAGACTTTCCTTTACCTTCAGACTTTCTGAATCCTTTCTTATCAGAACTTCCACTTTTCGTGGAAAACTTCTTGCTTTTCCTGAATTTCCTGTAGGCTATCTTTGTGATACCCTTCACCATAAGAGCACACAATTTCACCATCTCTTCATCAGCATCCATTTCAGGTAAACTTTCAGTTTCTAAATCATCATCATCAGAATATGACGTTAGGTCACACACACTGTAGAATGGGGTTGAATACAGTGTCTAGTACAATCAAATCGAATTAAGAACACAAGTATGAAATACAGAATAATCTTATTAATAAAATAGTATTACAATGGAACCGTTCCCTCTCAGTGATGAACAAATATCATGAGAGCTTCGAGGGTTACAATGAATAATATTCTCGATTAAGATAACACTTATAGTGTAAACCCTATGTTGTGTTTATATAGATACACAGTTACAAGATAAACTTCTAATTGATATCGAACATAAGTATGCATCCTAAAATATATCAACTAGTTATCTTTTCTTCCAAGTATTCTATTCTTCATAGAATTTTTCTCCATGCATATCTCTTCTTGTGTTTGTCTTAATCTTCTTTCATTCAATCAGTCGTCTTCCTCATCTGAACGTCTTCTTAAGTTCTGATATTATCTCCTGATAAATATCTTCTGATATCTTAAGTTCTGATATCTTAAGTTCTGACTTGAGTATAAGTACTGATTTCCAGTTAAGTCCTGATTTGTCCTGTTAGTTAAGATCTGAAAACTAAACACAAATCATTATTAGACATGACATCACAAATATATCTAACAATCTTCCCCAACTTGTAAATTAGCATAATATACAAGTTCAGTAGATATTTGATTATGTCAAAAACATTAAGTACAAATACATATGAGAATTTGACTAAGTAACTACAACTCACAGTCTTTGTAGCTTTTACCATCCTTAAAGTTTGATATCAGCTTTAGCCTGTATAACCTTCAGAATTTAACAGTTGTAGTTCTTGACTTGGCTTCAGTGTGTGATCTCTCTAATATCAGGAGTTGTTCTGAGATAGTTCCTTAACAGACTTCTCTCAGCATATATAAGTTCATTTTGCATCCTCTTTTTTGCATCTTTAAGTTCAACTGTATCTTCACATGTTTGAAAGATAGCAGCCCTGAGATCATTTATTTTTACTTTCCTTATATCCTGATCCAGTCTGATGACATAGGCTTTATCAGACTCTAGATTGAATTCAAGTCCCTTAATACCAAGAAATGTAGTGATAATTTTGGCGGTATTAGGCTTCATCTCAACTATATCACCATTGTGAGCTCTGTACTTAGGATAGTATGGCCTGTCAGACTTTACAGAGTAAAGTTTCTTCTGCCTTTGAATATCAGATTTTAAGTAACTGGCAGCACCATCTGTTGATCTGTTCTTCACTTGAAGTAGAAATAGCACATGTTGCAATTCTTCAAAGTACTTCAAACGAATAGCATTCTTTCTAATCTGGAATACCCTCCCATCTGTCATGAAATATAGCATGATATCTTCTTTCAATACAGAGTGGTAAACCATTTGTCAGACTCCAGTTGATTCAATCTTTCAAGAGTTGTTCATATTCCTGGTTCACTCAAAGAAGTTGGATCAGAGGTAGTATTATTTACCCTCTTTTCTTTAGAACTACCCAATCATGTTTTGTCTCTAGCTTCTTTTCCTTTTAATAACTTTTGCTTCAAAACCACTTGATGTAGTCTTCAAAAGTTGTGTATATTGTTGAGCTTTAGTAAACCCAAGTAGTAGAATTTTTGAAGGTTTAACATGAACAATGTCAGAGGTTTCCTTTTCTTTATCTTCTGATATCAAGCCAACTTGAGCTCTGTCAGAGGTTGCTTGCTTCATCATAATATCAGAATTTACTAAGTCCTGATCTTGAACAACATGAGCTATGTCAGAGGTTGTTTGAATATTCTTTTTCTTCAAAATCAGACTAGTATCTTCATCAGATTTTGCTTCCAGATCCATGATTGGCATATATACCTTTACAGGTTCATTAATTTTAGCTTTGCCCTTGGATCTAGGATCAACTTCCACCTATGATTTGACTTTGGATTCATATTTGATTGCCTCAGAGTTTGTCTTCTCTTTAATCACAATGCCCTTAGGCTTAGGTGGTTTCTTTGCAATAACTTGAGCTTTAGACTTTGACTTGACATTTTCTACTTTAAGTCTAGCTTCTTCTTTTTTTCAGACTTTTAAAGTCCATTCCTGGATTATCTTTGAGAAACAGTCTTTTTGAAATTTCTTTATCCAGCTTTTGTAACTTGGGGTCTTGATAGTAGACTGATGTTTCCTTCCCCTTAAGCTTCAGTGTCTGCATAAACTTCTGTGATTCTTGACTTTCACCCTGTATCAGAACATCAGGCTTAGTCAGAACTTGCTTATCAGAACTTATTCTTCTATCAGCATCAGAACTTAATTTCTGTGTAGAAGTTCATGTTTTCCTGAATGAAGAGCCTTTGCCTTGTCCATGACCTCTACCCCTTTCAAAGTTTCCCTGGTCATCATTTCCATCATCCTTTTTCTTCAGTGCTAAATCAGATTTGCATTTGGACTTAATCACTTTATCCCCCTTTTTGGCATCATCGGGTAATAGGAGAGAGAGAAGTAATTCCACTGAAGATTGGATTTCATTTAGTTGAACTTGTTGAGAAGCTTGATTCTTCAGTACTTCAGCAATATGAGCTTATTGTTTCTCCTGAGCTTTCTCAATATACCCAATGCGGTCAAAGGATGGTTTAAAAAACCTGTTCTTTTCCAATTTGACATTCATGTCTTGCTGAATCAGAGTTTCTTGAATTTTGTTCACCTTGGCTTGAGTTATTGAGTGTTGACCTTGAAGGTGCCTTGTACTCAATGCAGTAACTCTGAGTTGTGCTTTGAAGTCATCATTCAGTAGCATCTCATCAACTTTAGCCAGGTGCTCAGCAAGAATTTTTTCAGTAGGAACAAAATCAACTTTGTTCCACTCCTTGATCCATTCTTTTCCTCTAGGAGTTTCACTCCAAGGTACTGGTGCATCCCCTCTCACAAACTTTTTAATCAGATCAGCTTTATTAACTGCTGGTAGAGGTGCATGTCCTGAAGGACCAGCTGCATTAGCATTTTCATTTATAGCAGCTTTACCAGTAGTGTCAACATTTGCAGCATCAAAACTTACAGAGCCTGCAGAATCAGTGTCCTCTGATAAAATGATAGTGTGTGAGGCTATAGAGGTTTCAAAATCATCCTCTAAGTTCTGATCAACACCCAAATTTTGATGCTCACCTAATATCTGAACTTCATCATCTAGATTCAGAAGAGGTGTTGTTGGAATATCTGCATTGAGATTAGCATCTAAAATTGGTGTTGTTGGTGGAGTTTGTTGAGGAATGGTTGGAGCTTCTATGTACAGAACCTCAGGCATAACCAAGTTGTGAATATCTATTTCAGCACTTGTACCTGGGTCTTCAGCATGTACTGTTCAATGATAGGAGACACAGGAGGTGTAGGCACTCTGTCTTGAGCAGTGTCTTCAGCTTGAATTGGTGACAGTGGTGGTGTAGATTCAGTGGCTTCAGCAAATTTTGGTTGTGTAGAAGGAAGGAATTCAATCACAATTGGCTCCTTTGAGATCAGAGATTCCTGATCCCCTTCCTTAGATGCTGCTCCCACATCCTCTGAATCTGACTCAACTGTGTCCCTGTTAGCTCTTTGTTTCTTCCATCTCTTCAAGGGTGGAGAGACGGTGGGAGCTTTATCATCAGAATTTATCTTTCTAAGCCTTTTGAGGGGCCTAGAACTCCCAGTTTCTTGAACTTTCTGAGAAGAGACCTTCTCAGCTACTTTAGCAATAGGTTCTGATGGTTGAACCTGTACCTCCTCATCATCAGACTCATCACTTAAAATTATCTTCCTTTTTTTCTGTTGTGTCTGAGGTACAGTCTTTGTCCTCTTTGCTCTAGAAGAAGAAGGCTTCACTGTAGGTGCTGATGGTTTAGTGGTATGTGCTGATGTGTGTGGCAGCTGTGGTTGAGTGATGGTTGGTTTTGGTGGTTGTTGTGTGTTGGTGGGTTGGACATCAGGATATAGCAATGAATAGGTAGCAGCATCAGCATTTACCAGAGCTTGCTTTACGGATAAAGGGATTTGTAAAGTTCTCAAAGCTCCCTTCTTATTGTCAGCAGTGAAAAGATCAGTAAAAGCTCTCTTTACTAACCTAAAAGGTTCTATGAGTTCACCTGCTAGTTTTGGTTCATCTTCTGTACAGTAATTGTAAATTAACTGACAGAACCTAGCAAAGTAAATTACATTCCTGTCCTCTTTTATTCTATCTCATATAAAATATAACACAGTCTTTGCATAATCAAAATGAGACTGGTTTAGGAGTGCATACCCAATTTGTTGTGTTAGAATAGGAATGGCATCAAAATTTGAGCATTTGTTGGCAAACGTCTTCGTGATGCAATCGAAGAAGAAGCTCCATTCCTTTCGAATATATGGGCATTTGAGTTGACCCAACTTAGCCAAACTCCGTTCATACCCAAGATTAGCCATCATTTATTGTAGCAAGGGCTCCTCCACAGTAGAACTGAATTGACAGGATTCAGGTAGGTGTAGAGCTTTACGAACAGCTCCTGAAGTAACAACATACTCAACCTCATTTGCTGTAAATACGATACTTGGAGTCCCATGCTTACCACCATCATCATAATGTCCAGTACGCCAGAATGTCAGAACTTGAGTTCCAGATATACTGGATGGCTGTGTCAATGCGAACCCAATTTCACTATGAGATAAGAAATCCTGAATAAAATGAAATTCCGAAGGAGGTTTACTCTTAGTGAGAATGGCAGCATAGTTGTTGGGGACGAACTTTGCTCCATCAAAGATTATATCCTTGGGTGCCATTGAAAATAGGTGAGAAGTTAGAATGCCTGAAAAGTGTTTAATAAAATGTCTGTATAGTAAACCGTCAGAAAATATGAGAGAATAAGAAAAAGAGAGAGAGAGTGAATAGAATAGAAATGTAAATAAAATATTTGAAAATCGTTTATCTCTTTTACTTAGACACCCCACGTGACAACAGTTATTGAGAAGTGGAACAGACGTTACACCTGTCAGGCATGCAGCAGTTAAAACAAAAGTTAATGGGCACGGGAAATAAGTAATGATTACTATGCACATTCAGTTTTTTCAAAAAAAACTGTTCCCACGAAACAAATGATTATGACTGCTTTATCTCACGTAATGTAACACCCCCAAATCCGGTGTCAGGGATTCGGGTTTTCACGAGTTCCATTTCCCTTAATAATACTCAATCTTTATAAACAACCAACTACTGTGTACTGTGACCCCACAATATACACACACACCATAAGTTATAGTCTCAGAGATGAATACCAAAAATAACACAAGTCATTTTATTCCACAATTATAAACCATTACACCTTAAAAGGGTTTCTGAATAATTTACATATTCCTTGCCATTATTACAATTCATAATATACATAAGTCTGGTACATCAAAAGTTGAAAGCCTGGCATATTGGTAGTTCCTACCTCAGCTACAACGTCATCAACGCCTACAGGAAACTGCGGAACGTTTCCTATCCGCTTGCGAATTGGGAGCTTAGTCCTGTTCATTTTGTTTATCTATTGTTGTATGATGAAAGAAGAAAACAAGGGTGAGGAACAAGCCCACCAAAATAATATGTATAATGATTAATAATATATGAGCATTCTCATCATAATACTCATGAAAGTCTTGGTCAAGAAGATATGAACCAAGTTTGATATCTTAACGCGACCAAGTCGCAAAATATTCAGTATATATGTATATATACTTTTCAAAATTTTGGAAGTCCTCTTCCATGCATAATATACACAGAGTTCCAGTTTATAACTGTATAAAAATATCGTTGCAAGGTGATCTCATATATCTAACCTTGTCTCAACGTTTTTATGAAAATCTTTGTCATGCATAAGATAATCATTAACCAGATATAAGTTGAAAAGATGAAGTTACAAGATACTCCAATATACTTATATCTTTTCCGAATACTACTTGAACTACCACCGTTCAAGGTATAATCAGTTTCAAAAGTTCATCACATAGATGAGACAACAAGAAAAGACTTGAATAGATTAAATCTTTGAAATATCATTATAAATAATGAAGTTACGAGATACTTCATTAAGTCCCGATATATATATACACCTATATATATACATTTCATACACTCCTTGAAAACCTCTGTTATGAAAATTATAAATAGAGTTGCAATATCCAATGAATTTGGAAAGAAGAAAACCTTGGCATGAACCTGATATCTTGCTAATCAGGAAAAGATACCAATAAGTAACCTTTTCTACTTGTAGATGGACGAATTCCCCACTGGTCATCACCCTGGCCGCATTAGGACCTTATGCTGGACTGCCACTCAGCCACTTACGCATTTGATGGACTCCCACTGAGCCACTTACACTTTCATGGACGCCCACTGAGCCCATGTTGCTTATGCCGACTCAAATAGATGGACTTACTTCCCGAATGTTGGGCAAGTAATCAAAATATTTTCTCAAAACAGCAACTCGTTGCGAATATAAAATACACCACAGAGCCAGATCCCTCATATTTTTAAGCAAGTATTTAAATCCCCTTCGAAAGGAAGATCTTAAATTTGAAAACGAGTTTTGGGATCCGCTCTAACTTTTAAAATCATTTTGAAGACTCGAAAACATTTTAAATAATGTTTAGAGTAATGTTGATTTAATAAAATAAATTAGTCCCAATATATTAGAAAATATCTAAATATTATTACTTAAATAATATTCTCATAAAGGAAAATCTTTATAAAAATAATTGAAGTAAAAGTTTTACAACTCATACTTGAAATGAATAATAAATAACCAAAGATATACTTATACGAAAGCACGATCTTTATTTGAATAATCGAAAATAAGTTTAATTATCGAAACATTATTCTTTAATAAAATAAAGAATATTATTTAATAAAATAAGCGGAGTCATAAGTCCTCGAATGAATATTCAAAATAATATTCATAAAATAAAGTAAGCGGAGTCATAAGTCCTCGAATGAATATTCAAAATAATATTCATTAAATAAAATAAAGTTATCGAATAAACCTTATTCGATTAATAGTTTTGAAAACTATATCAATATATATATAAACATATATATATTATACTCGGGAACATCGACTCCCGATTTAGAAAATGTTCACCTTTGGGTCCCCTATACTAAGGGTATACGCAACTACTGCTTATCTCTAGTATAGGTATTATGCAAATTATAAACATTTGAATACAAAATTAGATATCAAGATTACGAAAAAGACATGCATATATACCATATCAGCATGCTCCAATATATCGCAAAATTTGCTAATAACAATCATGCACTTATCACAAGATAATGCATATACATATATTTACATCACAACAACAGTATAACGAGTAGAAAACTTGCCTGAGTGTTCCCGGATAGACTTAAGCTTAGAGTGAGTCCGATAACCTATGAATAACAACATAAGTCGGAATTAAACCCCGGTCGCTTAAGAAACTAGACTTTAACCAATTGAACCCTAACGTTCGCTTATGGTCACTTCTACGCTTAACGAATCACATAAGTCGTTCGAGTACCCTCGACTCCACCAATTTTAATAAATTAACCATTAAGAATTTTAAGGATATTCTTTCGCGAGTACCCTACCAACTTCCTAATCCACTTTACATAATTGTTTCATACTCCAATTAGTCATTTAAGGGCCTTAACCAAGGTTTCAAAGTAAGGTGAGGGGTAATGGTTCGTTCGCGAAACGCCGTTACTTAAAACGGTCGTTTCTCCTAAACCGTACATCGGATTCAAGCGAACCACATATCAAAACGAAGCTCGTAACATGAACTATATAAACATGGAAATGGTGAGAATCTTACAGTGAGTTCACGGGTCCTGAAGTTAAGAACTAAAACAGTCTAAGGTAAATCGGGCATTATGACGGCTATGTTTACGCGATTACCAAAGTTTTAAACCATTACAAACAACCACAATCCAACTCACAATCAACAATACAACCAACCCTCATCCAAACCTTACCACATCAGTCCCAACATCTCAAGATTTTCCAATTCATTCAACCCTAAACATGAACTACTAACTATACTTAAGTTTCATTAACTATAAACAAGATTCAATCATCCAAATCACTAAAAACCCAACCAAACTTGAAACACACAAGCATCATGCTTCTCATATACTATAACAATCAAAACCACTCCTAAACATTCAAAGTAAAGCTTAGGGTTTGAAGTTTTTTATACCTTCTTGAAGCTTTTAATCAATGAAAGATCCTTGGAATGTCCATGGAAGCCTTGATCTATGCTTAAGCTACCTTGACCTTACAAATAAAATCAAGAATCAAAAGTTTGTTCTTGAAAGTTACTATTCACCCTAAACTAAAATGATTTATTTGAGCTAGAAAACCTTGGATTCAAGCACTCAAAGTAATTGCTCTTCTTAGTTATGAAATATAGGAGCTATAGAGACTAACCTCTTGATTTATGATGGAGTGAAGCTTGAGTTTTGAAATTTTCCTTCTTGTTTAAAGAAGAAAAGTCGAGGCAATGAAGGAGAAGAAGAAGAAATAGCTTCTAGATTTGTGTTTTGATGATTTGTGTGGTGTTTATCTTGGTTACATGGAATTTACCATGGTGAAAAATGTGTGGCTCACAATCAACCAACCAATCCTTCCCACTTGTCATGCTTATGTCATCAAGCTTAGGTCATCTTGGTACACTTGTCTTCTTCTTTTTGGTGTGATGACATCATCATCCACTAACCTCTTTGATTAACCCTTAATTACTTGGCTAATGACCGCTTATCTGTTATACGGTTCGCTTAACTTTTGATCGCGTTATCGTTCGAGGGATCATATCCGGGATCTTATTACTAAGGTTCCCCTAAACCTTTCTCAATATTTTATATTCCTTTTATGATCCTCTCTTATAATCCTTGAACTTAAATCCTTTTAATTATGTTACCTTATACTCAATTCTTTCGGTATCTGGTGGATTTTTGGGAAAAATCAAATTGTTCAAATTCGGATTCTGACGATCTTTACATACACTTATTTACTTTATGGAATACTAATACGATCTTAGAATTTCCATAACAGTACTCCTATATAGTGTGGTCTGATAATTTTCTTTAATCAGTATCATCAGCAAAAGTTACTATTCATTAGGATTTCAAAAAGTCCAAATTTTTTGGGGTTATTACAGTCTCCCCTACTTAAAAGGATTCCGTCCCAGAATCAGATAAAAAACAAATGGGGGTACTTTTCTAGCATTGTGCCTTCTAACTCTCAAGTCAATTTTCTCACATTGTGGTTCTGCCACAAAACCCTGACTAGCACGATAATCTTTCTCCTAAGCACTTGTTCCTTTTCGATCTATAACCCTTCCTGGTTGCTCCATATAGGTTACGTTTGGTTGCATGCCTATGCGCTCATATGCCCCTATTTGTCTGGCATCCGGATTACACTTCCTTAACATTGATACGTGGAACACGTTATGAACTTGCTATAGGTTCGGGGGTAGGGCTAGCTCATATGCTAACTTCCCGATACGTCTTAATATATCCAAGGGTCCAACAGTTCGTGGGCTTAGCTTTCCTTTCTTTCCGAACCTCATCCATCCTTTCCAAGGGAATACCTATAACAGCACTAGGTCCCCTACTTCCTATTCTTTGTCCTTTTGTGTCAAATCAACATACTTCTTATGTCCATCTTGGGCTACTACCAGCCGTCCTCTGATTAGATCTATTATATCCTTGGTCCTTTGGACCACTGCTGGTCCGAGCATCTTGCGCTCTGCAACATCATCCTAACATAAGGGAGATCGACATTGTGTTCCCTCAAGGATCTCATAAGGCGATATCTCGATACTGACATACGATCTATTATCGTAAGAAAACTCAATCCGCGTTAAGTGATCATTCCAAATTCTTTCAAGTCTATTGCACAGACTCTCATCATAGCTTCTAGCATTATAGCTTTTGCTTCTCAATACCCATTCTTTTCCAGTTCATAATCGTTACTATCTTCCGTAAATAATACTATTCTAGATATACGTTTACTCGCTAGAGTTTTATAACTTTTTAATAATTGCGTCAACCTTAGTATCACGAATGCGTTTCCATTCCGAATACCACCATACTTTACTACTCCTTTTTCAGCTGCTTCTATTTTCCAAAGTTTGATCAATCATATAGAAGTAGAGGAATTTATTGAGAGATCACGATGATCATGAACACTTGTTCTATTGCATAGTTAGTACAGAAGGTGGCCAGCCTTTAGCACTTGACAAGCAATTAAACAACATGTGGTATCCTACTAGGCTTCTATCACACAGATAGATAGTCATTCGGCAATACCTCCCCTTCTGGAAGGGTTGTTCTTCTCAGTTTACACGAAAATGAAAAGAAGAGAAAAGAAAGAATTTAAGAGAATTAAAATACTGCCACAAAATATCTGGCTTGGAATCTACCTCTGAACTATAGAGGTTTATCACAGGAGAACAAAATATATATATATATATGTATATATCTCAACATCAAGTATTATAGCATCGCAATTCATGTTCCTGAATCTTTCACTATTCCGTCCATCATTCTATGGACCCATACTCTTGCTCGAGCTTATAAACAATCACCGTTGAAACTCCCTCGACAGCAAAAATCGAATCTGGGATTTCATTCTAGACATCATCGTTACTAGAATTCTATGCTTGAACCGCAACCTTCCTCGTATAGTAATACTACTCTTTATCGATAAGAAGGAATATATATATCATAGGTAAATGTTCGGCTTAGTTGGTCTATCAATAATAACTTATACATCACCACGACCCGATTAGTGGTACTCAATCTCAACATCCATTCCAATACAACTCTCACTGTTGTAATTAATCGGCTCATTACTCGCAGAATCATTCCTGCATTACTATGGTCCACCGTTGACCTACTGTAGTCATTCGTTTTCCATGAAATCTTAATAGCTAACCATACAGAGTCCATACATATCGTATCGAATCCTTCTAAGGAGCTAACATAATCACCATTCATGATTCATGAAGAACACTCCTGATCCTGACGTACATACATGACATGAAGCAGATAAAATTGCAGAAGAGTTTCAATGAAAGCAACGATAGCAGGCTAATACCATTATTAACCATATGTCTTCATTAGGAAACATGAAGCTCAAAGGTTCATTTAGTCCTCCCGTAACATGGTCCTGGCTTATCTCAAGATAGTACCTTCTAAGATAGATATCCTGCTCACGGCGTTTACATGAATTAAATCTTTACCAATCTAATATTACGGTTGAGTATCGTACAATCATCAGAAGGAATGTCAATCTTTCACACCATAATACAACCTTCACAGCTTTAACCATCATCACTGTATTCCTCTGGAACGAGCACCTATAATTGCTCTCTTACACTTAGAGTGTCGCCCACCTCATTGGCCTTTCCTATTAGTAATATTTCCTTACAATCAATGTCTTTTGAACGATCTCCAACTAAATTTTCTACCTCATTTCCAATCACTTCTTGTGTGAAAATTCTCTTCCTTAAGCTTTGGTGAGAAAGAAAAAAAAATATCACCATTTTTCCATAAGTTATTGCCTCGGTCTTTAGAGGCTAACATTGTCACGACTGACTCTCGATCATACTTAGGACGTCTCTTATCTTGGGTCCTTATTTTCACCAATCTCAACCTTCATTGGGTCAATCTATACTTTCTTATGGTTCAACACGTGCCCCACCTGGCATTATTATAATTACGTCATATTTCCTTCATCAAAAATTTCTATTCTTGAGAACTTTGAATATTACCTTTCTCCTTGTAAAACCTCTAAGGTTATTCTTAAATCCTTCAGCAGGTACACCCTAGGCACAGGGCATATCAAGATACCATTTACTAATACCAGAATCATTGTCTATATACTTCTGAAAAAATTTCTCCACTAATCCTTAAAGGTTGTTGTTACCTTAATCCTTTCCAATTCATACTGTCAAAACTCATACTATCCCTATTAAGGGTAAAATGCCAACCTTTATGCATTCCCCTAGGATTCATTTTAAGTTACCGAGGTTCTATCCTTAATTCCACCTTTAAAAAGGTACATGCATCCTTACATGGATAAATAAAGTCATATATCCCTGATAAGGGTATCTTATTCAATCATTTCCACCTCGATAGTCTATACCAAATTTCACAATAGTATCCTTATTCAAGTTTAGTCAATCCATATGGCCTCCAAAAGATAAAAAATGGTTATCCGCTTTTATTTCCTGATTTGGTAATGATCATCTGGATGTTCTGGAAGATATTGGTCGTGTTCAACATGAACTTCTTCTTAATAAATCCTTATTTACTTTTGTTGTTTATCTCAACAGTCATCTCAATGTTGGGATATCTTTCATACCTGGCGTCTCCCTTTCTGGGTATCATGCCCCCGGTCTTACACTTCACTTTCTTGAAGGTCACTTCCTTCATCCAATTTTCCAAATTTCTTACTTTCTTGTCTCCTCAGTCTATCCGCGTCTCCTTGTTTATCCTTCGAACTATCTCAAGGTTTCCTCGAATCCTCCCAACTTAATGGGGATAAAATATATGTATCTCTCATTCCTTCATCCATCAGCTTTAACTCATGGTGAATCACTCTCATCCTGACGATTACCTACTTTTTTATTTCTATTGCTACGAGTCTTTAGGGTTTCCTCATATCTAACTCCCTTATCATTCCTCCAACTCTATTGCCTTTATATTCCTTTCCACTTCAGTTTCTTTTTATCTACCTCTCTCTTGCAATCATTTCACGAACCCACTAATCATTGACTTCAAACATCATGTCGTTCTTGGATTCTAGTCCTCAGAACAAATCTTGACAACTTTTACAATCTTAGATTCATAATTTATCATACTCGTCCGCCTTTGTTTCGGCTCTAAAGCTTCTACACTATCTCCATAACCTTGGCAAGTACTTTCCCGAAACAATTGATTGAACTTTAATCAGTTTATTATAACCTCTGGCTCCGTGCCTTTCTTGGTCTTTCACCAGCGGGTGGCCTCTCTCTTAGGAAGGTAAGTGACAAAAACAGTCTTTTGCGCTTCGTCAATCATTTAGAATCTCAAATGATTCCTATATTTCCTTTAGCCAGGCTCTTGCCTCGACTGGGTCAGCTTGTTCCTTGGAACTCTGAGAGCTTAGCGACTTAAAGGTCCTGAAAGAATTTATCACCGCATTGTTTCCTCAGGGTGGTGGTTGGGGATAATAGTCTAAGTTCTGTCTAGAAAGGTCCATGAATTGTCGTATAGGAGTACCGTCTCGGGTCTCCTTTCCTTACTCGACTTCTGTTTCCTTAGTCTGAACGTTCCCTCCTCCTCCCCATAATCGGGGTCATCCTACATATTTTAAATCCTCATTTTCCACTTTATTATGTTATGGGTTCCTTCTATCTTGATGGCGACCTCTCTGACTATCACGTTCAGGGTTTGCTCTAAATCTTATTCCTCAAACTAGCTTTCATCTAAGATCTCATCTTTAAGCTCTTGAACATTTGGAACCAAAATTCTATAGGAACACCTCATTATTCCCTTATCATCTTTCTCGGTATTAATCTCTTCACCAGTCATTGGCTCTCTGCCTTCATTCATCAATTTTTCTTGGCACAATATGATCCTTTTTCAATAATTCGGGTTGTATTACAATCTTAAACAGCTTTTCGGTACCGGCTCCGGTTACCTTCACTTCTATTTCCATTTTCTCGAAATCTTTTATCTACTCTTCCGAGGACATTATCATCTTGAGTCTTTCCTTTCTACGAAGGGCGTTAGCCCCCATATTGGCTTTCCCTGGATGATAAAGAATCTCATAATCGTAATCCTTGATTAGCTCTAACCACCTCCTCTGGCGCATGTTGAGCTTTTTCTGCATGGAAATATACTAGAACTCTTATGGTTTGTGTAAATCTCACACTCCTCTCCATACAAGTAGTGCCTCCAATCTTTAGGGAAAAACTATTGCCACGAGCCCAAGCTCATGGGTGGGGATATCGAATTTTATATTCCCTTAATTTTCTTGACGCGTACGCGATTACCTTGTTGTGCTGTATAAGAAGCACCCTAATTCCTTATGTGAAGCGTCACTACACATCACAAAATCTCCTTTTCCATCCGGCAACGCCATCATAGGGGCCGTCACCAACCTTTGCTTCAGTTCTTAAAAGATGCTCTCGCATTTCTCTGTCCATTTGAACTTCTCAGTCTTACGAGTAAGCCGCGTTAAAGGGGCTACTACCTTTACAAACTTGAACGAACCTCCGGTAGTGACCGGCCAATCCTACCTCTGGTAGTCGCCCTAACCATGGTCATCAATTCCTCGGTGGTCCTTTATTCATTCTTGTCAGGATCCTCCACGGCAACAATCTTTTCTGGGATAACCTCCTCAACGGCTACATCCTCAATATGCGCATTATTCGGTCCCTCGTTAGGACGCTCTATTGGATCCACAATCTGATCTCCTAATATGTAATAAAACATCATCGCGTTGTTGCTCCTCAACCTCAGGGTTCGGAGTCCCGCTACCATATACGATAATGAACTACGCTTCTATCACGGTATTTATAAGGGTTCCCAAAAGGGTTTTAACTATCAGTACTATGTTAGGTAGCCTGACTATGAACTTGGAAGGAGTTCTTATTATCTTAGTTAACTTATTATTCAGGATATATCAATGAATAGGTAGCAGAATCAGTATTTACCAGAGCTTGCTTTACTGATAAAGGGATTTGTAAAGTTCTCAAAGCTCCCTTCTTATTGTCAGCAGTGAAAAGATCAGTAAAAGCTCTCTTTGCTAACCTAAAAGGTTCTATGAGTTCACCTGCTAGTTTTGGTTCATCTTCTGTATAGTAATTATAAATTAACTGACAGAACCTAGCAAAGTAAACTACATTCCTGTCATCTTTCATTCTATCTCATATAAAACATAACACAGTCTTTGCATAATCAAAATGAGACTGGTTTAGGAGTGCATACCCAATTTTTTGTGTAAGAATAGGAATGGCATCAAAATTTGAGCATTTGTTGGCAAACGTCTTCGTGATGCAATCGAAGAAGAAGCTCCATTCCTTTCGAATATATGGGCATTTGAGTTGACCCAACTTAGCCAAACACCGTTCATACCCAAGATTAGCCATCATTTGTTGTAGCAAGGGCTCCTCCACAGCAGAACTGAATTGACAGGATTCAGGTAGGTGTAGAGCTTTACGAACTGCTCCTGGAGTAACAACATACTCAACCTCATTTGTTGTAAATACGATACTTGGAGTCCCCTGTTTACCACCATCATCATAATGTCCAGTACGCCAGAATATCAAAACTTGAGTTCCAGATATACTGGATGGATGTGTCAATGTGAACCCAATTTCACTATAAGATAAGAAATCCTGAATAAAATGAAATTCCGAAGGAGGTTTATTCTTAGTGAGATTGGCAGCATAGTTGTTGGGGACGAACTTTGCTCCATCAAAGATTATATCCTTGGGTGCCATTGAAAATAGGTGAGAAGTTAGAATGCCTGAAAAGTGTTTGATAAAATGTCTGTATAGTAAACTGTCAGAAAATATGAGAGAATAAGAAAAAGAGAGAGAGTGAATAGAATAGAAATGTAAATAAAAGATTTGGAAATCTTTTATCTCTTTTACTTAGACACCCCACGTGACAACAGTTATTGAGAAGTGGAACAGATGTTACACCTGTCAGTCATGCAGCAGTTAAAACAAAAGTTAATGGGCATGGGAAATAAGTAATGATTACTATGCACATTCAGTTTTTTCAAAAAAAAAAAATTGTTCCCACGAAACAAATGATTATGACTGCTTTATCTCACGTAATGTAACACCCCCAAATCCGGGGTTGGGGATCCGGGTTGTCACGAGTTCCATTTCCCTTAATAACACTCAATCTTTATAAACAACCAACTACTGTGTACTGTGACCCCATAATATACACACACACCACAAGTTATAGTCCCACAAATGAATACCAAAAATAACACAAGTCATTTTATTCCACAATTATAAACCATTACACCTTAAAAGGGTTTCTGAATAATTTACATATTCCATGCCATTATTACAATTCATAATATACATAAGTCTGGTACATCAAAAGTTGAAAGCCTGGCCTATTGGTAGTTCCTACCTCAGCTACAACGTCATCAACGCCTACAGGAAACTACGGAACATTTCCTATCCGCTTGCGAATTGGGAGCTTAGTCATGTTCTTTTTGTCTATCTGTTGTTGTGTGATAAAAGAAGAAATCAAGGATGAGCAACAAGCCCACCAAAATAATATGTATAATGATTAACAATATATGAGCATTCTCATCATAATACTCATGAAAGTCTTGGTCAAGAAGATATGAACCAAGTTTGATATCTTAACGTGACCAAGTCGCAAAATATTCAGTATATATATATATATACTTTTCAAAATCTTGGAAGTCCTCTTCCATGCATAATATACACAGAGTTCCAGTTTATAACTGTATAAAAATATCGTTGCAAGGTGATCTCATATATCTAGCCTTGTCTCAACATTTTTGTGAAAATCTTTGTCATGCATAAGATAATCATTAACCAGATATAAGTTGAAAAGATGAAGTTACAAGATACTCCAATATACTTATATCTTTTCCGAATACTACTTGAACTACCACCGTTCAAGGTATAATCAGTTTCAAAAGTTCATCACATAGATGAGACTACAAGAAAAGACTTGAATAGATTCAATCTTTGAAATATCATTATAAATAATAAAGTTACGAGATACTTCATTAAGTCCCGATATATATATACACCTATATATACATTTCATACACTCCTTGAAAACCTCTGTTATGAAAATTATAAACAGAGTTGCAATATCCAATGAATTTGGAAAGAAGAAAACCTTGGCATAAACCTGATATCTTGCTGATCAGGCAAAGATACCAATAAGTAACATTTTCTACTAGTAGATGGACGAATTCCCCACTGCTCATCACCCTGGCCGCATTAGGACCTTATGTTGGACTACCACTCAGCCACTTACGCATTTGATAGACTCCCACTAAGCCACTTACACTTTCATGGACGCCCACTGAGCCCAAGTTGCTTATGCCGACTCAAATAGATGGACTTACTTCCCGAATGTTGGGCAAGTAATCAAAATGTTTCCTCAAAGTAGCAACCTCGTTGCGAATATAAAATACACCACAGAGCCGGATCCCTCAGATTTTAAGCAAGTATTTAAATCCCCTTCGAAAGGAAGATCTTAAATTTGAAAACTAGTTTTGGGATCCGCTCTAACTTTTAAAATCATTTTGAAGACTCGAAAACATTTTAAAAAATGTTTAGAGTAATGCTGATTTAACAAAATAAATCAGTCCCAATATATTAGAAATTATCTGAATATTATTACTTAAATAATATTCCCATAAAGGATAATCTTTATAAAAATAATTGAAGTAGAAGTTTTACAACTCATACTTGAAATGAATAATAGATAACCAAATATATACTTATACGAAAGCACGATCTTTATTTGAATAATCGAAAATAAGTTTAATTATCGAAACATTATTCTTTAATAAAATAAAGAATATTATTTAATAAAATAAGCGGAGTCATAAGTCCTCGAATGAATATTCAAAATAATATTTATAAAATAAAGTAAGCGGAGTCATAAGTCCTCGAATGAATATTCAAAATAATATTCATTAAATAAAATAAAGTTATCGAATAAACCTTATTCGATTAATAGTTTTGAAAACTATATCAATATATATATATATAAACATATATATATATATATATATATTATACTCGGGAACATCGACTCCCGGTTTAGAAAATGTTCACCTTTGGGTCCCCTATACTAAGGGTATACGCAACTACTGCTTATCTCTAGCATAGGTATTATGCAACTTATAAACATTTGAATACACAATTAGATATCAAGATTACGAAACAGACATGCATATATACCATATCAGCATGCTCCAATATATCGCAAAATTTGCTAATAACAATCATGCACTTATCACAAGATAATGCATATACATATATTTATATCACAACAACAGTATAACGGGTAGAAAACTTGCCTGAGTGTTCCCGGATAGACTTAAGTTTAGAGTGGGTCCGATAACCTATGAACAACAACATAACTCGGAATTAAACCCCGGTCGCTTAAGAAACTAGACTTTAACCAATTGAACCCTAACATTCGCTTATGGTCACTTCTACGATTAACGAATCACATAAGTCGTTCGAGTACCCTCGGCTCCACCATTTTTAATAAATTAATCATTAAGAATTTTAAGGCGATTCTTTCGCGAGTGCCCTACCAGCTGCCTAATACACTTTACATAATTGTTTCATACTCCAATTACTCATTAAGGGCCTTAACCAAGGTTTCAAAGTAAGGCGAGGGGTAATGGTTCGTTCGCGAAATGCCGTTACTTAAAACGGTCATTTCTCCTAAACCGTACATCGGATTCAAGCGAACCACCTATCAAAACGAAGCTCGTAACATGAACCATCTAAACATGGCAATGGTTAGAATCTTACAGTGAGTTCAAGGGTCCTGAAGTTAAGAACTGTTATGGATAAAAAACCAAGGTTATTACTTGCTGTATTTAATACTAAGATTCGGGAGCTCAAGGCCTTTAATGGCTGCTCTCATGTTTCGTGACTCAATCTGCCTTTACGAGATGCCTACGTATCTCTGTGAATTAGAGAATCAAGCCAAAAAACGTAGTTCTGATTGGTGGGGGTGAGACCCCTTATATAGATGTTGGGAGTCCTTGAATTGGACTTGGTATAGGAGACTTGGTGGGCAAGTCTCATAATTAGAATGGACTTTGGAGTCCTAGATAGTAGGAAACTGATTCCTTATCCTTTTAGGTCCCCTTGAGGCTAATCTCCAAGGATTTATATCCTTATCGGGACTCTTTTCAACATCTGATTTGTCCCTTATTAATTAATTACGAAATTAATTAATAATCAGGGCTTTTGGGCCTTTTTTATTCCATCAGGCCTGATCTGGTCCATCAGGCTTACCTTTCTGGTCTGAGTATCATATATCTTTTTATTGGGCCTAGCAGCCCACAGTTTGTACAATTAATGCAGTATTAATTATACAATCATAATTTATTTATCCCTATCATTTTCCCCCCCAACTTTTGGGAAACATTGATTAGGTTTCGCAGAAGTTAAGTCTATTGGTTCCCTTACAGGGTTTCGTTTTTCCGTAAAGTGTGGAGCGACCTACACATTTACAACGAATTTTTCCTTTTATTCAGGAATTATCTTAATTTCCAGGAATTTTTCCCTTATTTCCGGGATTTTTTCCGTTATTTTCTGGATTTTCCCCTAATTTTCTGGAATTTTTTCCCTAATTTTCTGGGATTTTCCCTAATTTTCTGGGATTTTCCCCTAATTTTCTGGAATTTTCTGGGATTTTTCCTTAATTTTCTGGATTTTCCCCTAATTTTCTGGGATTTTCCCCTAATTTTCTGGGATTTTTCCTAATTTTCTGGATTTTTCCCTAATTTTCTGGGATTTTTCCCTAATTTTCTGGGATTTTCCCTAATTTTCTGGATTTTTCCCTAATTTTCTGGATTTTCCCTAATTTTCTGGGATTTTCTGGGATTTTTCCCTAATTTTCTGGGATTTTTTCAGATTTCCAGCCCTTTTTCGACCAGGATCCTAGTCGAAATTTCGACCAGGATCCTAGTCGAAAATAGGGTCAGCCTTGCCATCCTGGTCGAAGGATTTCGACTAGGATCCACGACCTGGAATTCGACCAGGATCCTAGTCGAAATTTCGACCAGGATCCTAGTCGAAAATAGGGGTCAGCCTTGCCATCCTGGTCGAAGGATTTCGACTAGGATCCACGACCTGGAATTCGACCAGGATCCTAGTCGAAATTTCGACCAGAATTCTGCTCGATTTTTTTTTCTTGATTCCTAGTCGAAGGATTTCGACTAGGATTCACGACCTGGATTTCGACTAGAATTCTAGTCGAACCTTCGACCTGGATCTAGGTCGAAAATTTGTCCTTTTCCTTGAAAAATATCGTGCTTGAATTGGGAATTCGACCTCAATCCTGGTCTTATTTTCCTGGATTTCGACCTCAATCCTGGTCTTTTTTACCCGTAATTTTCGGGTGTCTGTTCGAAAGAATTCGAATAGAATTCACGACCTCAAATTCGACCTCAATCCTGGTCTTTATTGGGCTTCTTCTTTATTCAACTTGGAATGGGACTTACTTGGGCCTTCTCTTTTTTCAAATCCTAATTGGATTTGGGCTTTGATTTGGGCTTGTATCCTTCCAAATCTTAATTGGACTTGGGCCTCTATTTTTCCAAATCCTAATTGGATTTGGGCCTTTTATCTGGCCTCTTCCTAATTATAATTGGACTGTAATATATTTAAATACCTCCTTTAGAATTCTCTAGAATTCTTGGGAATATTCTTGAATTTTTCTTCCCTGTTCATTTATTTCCTTTAGAATTTCTTGGAGTATTCTGGAACGTTCCACTTCGGGCCTTTCTTCTTTGGGCTTTAAACTTACTGGGCTTTTTGTCCCTTAAGACTATCGATTTGTGTTTAGCCTCAACCAGGCTTTTCTGATCGTTTTCTAGTAAACGTTCTATTCTTCATGAAACTTGTTTTCGTGGATGTCCTAGTCTTCACAAAATTTGTTCTCATGGACTCTTTAGCCTTCGCGGAACTTGTTCTCATGGACTCTTTAGTCTTCGCGGAACTTGTTCTCATCGGGCGCCTAATTTTTCAAGAATTCTCAAGGAATTTCATAGGAGTTCCACCAGAAAACCTTTAGGAGGGTCTGGATCAACCCTACATAGGTTCCCGTCGGCTATGAGGCCTTCATGTGGCCCGGTCGGCGAATTCTGCTCTTTTTGGACGTTTGGCCCTTTTTCTAGTGAGCGTTATGTACTTGTTCTCGTGAACATTCTATTCTTCACGAAACTTATTTTCCTCTGTGAAGGTTCTAGTCGGCCTAATCCTTCCTTATGGAGGGCTAGGCGTCACTGACTCTTGGTAGCCGTGAGCGTCTTACTCTTCGTGAAACTTATTTCCCTTCGTAAGGGTTCTAGTCTTTATGAAACTTGTTTTCGTGGAAGTTCTTGTCTTCATTAGGAGCATCCCTTGGCTCTAGTTCATGGTTTTCTTGGAACCTTCTTTTAGGGGCCATCCCTATTAGTTCAGGACGTCTCTAGACGTTCCTTTGAGGACATCCTAGTCGGCCTAACCCTCCATGTGGAGGAGTCAGCTTCAAGGACTCTTGGTCGGCCATAGGGACCAAGCCCTTGAGGCCCTTGGTCGGCCGTAACCTTAATGTATAGAGCTTCTTGGCCCTTCGGGATCCTATTTCATGGAAGTTCTTGAACTTCAATATTCTCAATATCAATTCGTGGATTTGACTTCTCTCTTTTTTATTCGAGGGAGTGCCTTGCCAGGTGGGGACCTCATCCAAGGAACCTTGTTAAAGTTGGCCTAACCCCCCTTTATCTTTCCATTGGTTAAGTTTGTTCCAATTAGGCGAACAGCTTCCTGAGGCGGGGATGTGCGGGGCTCATGCCTTGTATTTGGTACATATATTCTTTTTAGAACTTTCAGTACTTCACAAATTAAAGGAGGAGCTTGGCTGGCTTAGGGCATCCCTTGGAGGCCGGTCTGGCGGAGCCCTTTCTAAGGGATCTCCAGTTGGTCAGGCTTTCTCTTGAGGCTGATCAGCCTTCTTTGGTAGGCTGGAGTTTGTAATGTGGACTCCAATTGACCATATACATTTTGTGAAGTTAGATTTCTAATATCTTTTTCTTATTAGGCCAACGCCTACTTCGCAGCTTCTTTCACTAGGAGTGCAAAATGAAGGAGTGAGCACATGGCCTTGGAGGCATTGATGAAGAAACTTGAGAGAAAGTTTTAGGACTGGGATTCTAGAGCTCTCTTAGCGTTTATCGACGGTCAGAAGACTTATTCAAGATGATGGACACCCATGATGATGCGTTAACATGTCCATTGGCTCTGTTCATAGCTCTTACCCGGATATGGTAAATTTGCGGGGCTTTCCTAGCCTTTGGGTTGTTTCTGAGGTTACCATTATTGGCCAATCATCTGATTTTGGACTATAGATTGTCCTTCAGTGTTTAGGCCTTGCATGGCTTTGTTTGTCAGTGTGTGGCTTTTATCTATTTACGGTCCTTTATGGGACTTGAACATCTTCAGTATGTAACCTAATTGTTTCATTATGACTTGATTTCTGATCCTTCAGGATCTCATGCATTTGTAGTTTGATTTCATATTCGTCTTTTATTTTTGATACTTTGGTCCTTCGGGAATTTTATTCATTGGATGCTCGTACACCTGGTCGACCTTATTCCTCCATTTACTACTAAGTACCACGAACATGTCTTTCATGTCCTGAACATATTTAAACCTTCAGCTTCGAAACGCGCCAGGTATGAGGGCACTTTGTCACTGCTCAGGGTTTCCGACTTTGTAGGATCATCGTCCTCATGTTTTTCTGACCTTATACGGTCTTTCCCAGTTAGGGATTAGCATTTCTTTCTCTTCAACTCCCGAAGCCTCAATCTTTCTTAAGATCAAGCCTCTTTGGTAAAAGAACCTTTCTTAACCCTTAGGTGGTAATAGACTGAAGCCTTTTCTGATATTCTACTATCTTTGCATGTGCCTCATCTCGTCACTTCATCAATTAGATCCAGGGCTAACCTCTGCCCTCCTCATTTTCTACAGCATTGAAAGTCTGAATCCTTGGAGAGGAATGCGATATCTCCACGGGGAACTACTGCTTCTGCCCCATATGCCAACATGAAAGGAGTTGCTCCTGTTGTGACTCTACAGGTAGTCCTATAGGCCCATAATATTGGAAGTATCTCATCCACCCAATTATTTCTTGACTTCTCGATCCTCTTTTTTAGGTCCATCCAGGATTATCCGATTTGCTACCTCTGCTTGCCCATTGGCTTGCGGGTGAGCCACAGAGGTGAATCGTAACTCAATTTCATTTTCTTCACAATACTTCTTGAATTCCTCATTGTTGAATTGTGTTCCATTGTCAGTGACGAGGATACGGGGAATTCCATATCGGCACATAATGTTTTTCCCACAGGAATTGTGGCAACCTGCTTAGTTGTGATTTTTGGCCAAAGTTTGGCTTCGATCCACTTGGTGAAATAATCAATGGCTACAATCAGAAACTTCCTTTGTGCTGTGGCCATAGGAAAAGGCCCTAGAATATCCATCACCCACATAGCAAAGGGAAGTAGGTGAGTTGATAGAGGTCAGCATCTCGGGGGGGTTGTCTGGCGACTGGTGCATGCTTTGACAGCGATCACACTTCTTACATGATTCTTTGGCATCAGCCATCATTTCTGGCAATAGAAGCATAAACGGGTTATTTATGAGCCAAGGCCCTGCCCCCCAAGTGTTGCCCACAAATACCACCATGCACTTCCTCAAGAGCTAAGCGTGCCTCATCGGGCCTGAGACACCTCAAGTAAGGAACCACGAAAGATCTTTTATATAGAATCCCATCTATCAAAGTGTACCTTAGTGCTCGAACAGTTAACTTCCGTGCCTCAATTGCATCGCTTGGCAACCAACCGGTCTGAATGTGAGCCTTGATGGGATCAATCCATGACGTCCCCAAGCCTATGGGAGCCACAAGCTTAACATCTATGCTTCGTGTCTTCAAAACACGGAAGTACACACTTCCTGAACTTTCTTCAATCTCAGATGAAGCAAACTTTGATAGCGCATCTGCTTTAGCATTTTCTTCCCTTGGAATGTGTTCAACATGGCATTCATCAAATTGGGTCATCACAGCCCTTACTAGGCGAACATACTTAGCCATCGTATCATCCCTTGCCTCAAATTCTCCCTTTACCTGGGATATGATCAGCTTCGAGTCTCCACGGACCTTTAAGTTTTTGACTCTAAGTGTCCCAGCTAGACCAAGGCCAGCAATCAGGGCTTCATACTCTGCCTCATTGTTTGTAGTTGGGAAGTCTAGCTTCATAGCATACTCAATTAAGAATCCATCAGGGCTTTGCAAAACCAACCCTGCTCCACTGGAATTTGTTTTTGATGCTCCATCAAAATAGAGAACCCAATATTCTTTATCCTTGTCCCCATTGTCGACTCCCTTGTCTTGAGGTATGGTATCTTCCTTCCCCCCGACTTCTTGGTTGGGTATGGTACATTCCACCACGAAGTCAGCTAGTGCCTGGGCTTTTATGGCCGTACGTGGCTTATACTTGAGATCGAACTCTCCTAACTCTATTGCCCACTTAATCAGTCTCCCACTTGCCTTGGGACTGTGAATGATATTTCTCAGTGGCTGATTTGTTAGCACTTCAATTTGGTGGGCTTGAAAATAAGGACGCAGCTTTCTTGAAGCCATTACCAAGGCTAAAGCGAATTTCTCAATGGCTGAATAATTCAACTCAGCACCATGTAAAATTTTGCTGACATAGTATACGGGTTTCTGGACTTTCAGTTCCTCCTTAACCAACACGGCGCTCAAGGCGCTCTCTGAAACAGCCAAGTACAAGAATAAAACTTCATTCAGAACTGGCTTGGCCAACAACGGGGCCTGGCCCATATACTTCTTTAACTCTTCAAATGCCTTCTGATTTTCCTCACTCCATACAAAGTCTTTGATGTTCTTTAGTGACTTGAAAAATGACAAGCATTTGTCTCCTGACTTGGAGATGAATCGTCCTAACGCAGCAACCCTTCCTGTGAGCTTCTGAACATCCTTGACAGTTTTGGGGGGTTCCATGTCCAGGATTGCCTTTATTTTATCGGGGTTTGCCTCAATTCCCCTCTTCGAGACCATCAATCCCAAGAATTTTCCAGATCCTACTCCGAAAGCACACTTCGTCGGATTCAACATCATCTTGTGGTACCTCAGGACCTCAAAAGCTTCCCTTAAATGGGCTATATGATCAGTCTTTACTAGACTCTTGACTAACATGTCATCAACATAGACTTCCATAGTCTTACCAATAAGATCCTTAAAAATTCTATTACCAACCTTTGATAGGTGGCTCCTGCATTCTTGAGACCAAACGCCATAACAAGATAACAATAAACACCAAAGTCAGTGATAAATGATACCTTTGGAATGTCATCCTTATGCATTTTGATCTGGTTGTATCCGCTAAGCCCATCCATGAAACTCAGCATCTCATGTCCAGCGGTGGCATCAATCAAAGTATCAATTCTAGGCAGCGGAAAACAGTCTTTGGGGCATGCATCATTCAGATCGGTGAAGTCTATACACATCCTCCACTTTCCATTAGCCTTCTTCACCATTACAGGGTTTGCTAACCACTCCGGAAATTGAATCTCCTCAATGAATCCAGCCTCTAAGAGCTTTTCCACTTCCTGCTTTATAGCCTCTTGTCTTTCCGGGGCAAAATTTCTTTTCTTTTGTTTCACTGTCTTCGGCTTGGATCTACGTTTAGCTTGTGAGTAATTAACTCCGGGTCTATGCCTGGCATATCAGCTGCTGACCATGCAAACACATCACTATTTTCTTGCAAAAATTTCACTAACTTCCCTTAAGGGGCTCCTCTAATGTGGCTCCAATGAAAGTCGTCCTCTCAGGAGGGGTATAAAGGAACCGAGACCAATTCTTCTGCTGGCCTTCCTCTATTCTCATCATTTTCTCGAACATCCATATCTTCAATAGGAAGAACCTGCCCCCCGACTCCATCTGCCCTCAAAGAGGCCACATAACAGCTTCTAGCCATTTTTTGATCTCCTCTCTCTCCAATCCCGTTTCGGGTGGGAAACTTCATGACTGAATGGTAGGAAGAGGGGACTGCCTTGAAGGCATGTATCCCTGTTCTCCCCATGATAGCATTATAAGTTGAACTAGCCTTTACCACCACGAAATCCAGCATCTGCGTTGCTTGCCTTGGCTCCGTACCTATGGTGGTTGGCAATTTGATTATCCCTTCCACAGGACATTCTACTCCAGCAAATCCATATATCGGCATGTCGGTTGGTGTCAACTGGGAGTCGTTATACCCCATCCTTAGAAAGGTGTTGGAGCAAGATATCCACAGAAGCACCATTATCCACTAGGACCCTCTTAACCGGGCTATTTCCTATTATTGGTGTTATGACCAGCGGGTCGTCATGGGGAAACTTCACACCCTCTAGGTCGGAATCATCAAAAGCCAATGTTACTTCTGTCCTGGCCCTCTTCGGGGCTTCTCCAACAATATGCATAACCTCTCTAGTATATGCCTTTCTGGAATTTTTGGACAATCCAGCAGCAGTTGGACCTCCAAAGATCGTGTTTATCACAGGCCTCGAGGTCTCGGCCCTCCATAAATGGTGTTTATAACTGGTCCTCTAGGCTGAAGGTTTCGCCCCTGATCGTCTTGGTCCCTCCTACGATCTTCAAAGTTCTTTCTTCCATTATTATTTCTGTCCCCTGCATCTCCAGTATACTTGTTCAATCTTCCTTTTCGAATCAAAAACTCAATTTCATCTTTCAATTGCCTACACTCATCGGTGTCATGGCCAACATCTTTGTGAAACCTGCAATACTTGCCCTTATCTAGCTTGGCGGGATCAGCCTTCAAGGGCTTAGGCCAGCGAATATCTCTGTCTTTCTCAATCTCCATCAAAATCTGACTTCTGGGAGCATTCAGCTTAGCGTATTCAGTGAACTTTTGCCCAGGTCCTCCCTTCTTGGGGGTTGAATCAGGGTTTTGTTCGGTTCTAGGATATTTGTCCTTAGCAATATACTCCAAATCAGTTTTTCGTTTCTTGCCTCCAGTGGGCTCATTACTTACTACGGTCTTCCTCATACTTTCTTCAACCTTGATATACTTCCCTGCCCTCTCTTGGAGCTGCAACATGCTCTCAGGGGTCGTTTGGCCAAAGACATCTTGAAAAACTCATCCCTAGTTCCTTGTTGCAGTGCTATCATGGCTACCTTATCATCAAGGTCTGGGACTTTTAAAGCCTCCTTTGTAAAACGATTCAGGTAATCTCTTAAGGATTCCTTAGCTCCCTGTACAAGACTCATAAGAGATGCTGAACTTTTCTCATGGACTCTTCCACTGATGAATTGCTTAATAAAAGCCTGACTTAATTCTCTGAATGATCCAATAGAATTTGGGGGTAGGCGACTGTACCATCTTTGAGCCATACCCGACAGGGTTTGAGGGAAGGCCCGACATTTTATAGCATCATTCACGGGTTGCAGCAGCAGTGCATTAGAGAATGTCCTAACATGATTAGCGGGGTCTCCCGTGCCATCATAGGCTTTGATAGTGGGCATCTTGAATTTCCTTGAGATATGGGCATTCATTATCTCTTCTGTGAATGGTGGAGTTGGATCATCAGGATCTCCAAGGGGAAGGAGATTGCTTGGATCAGTTCTTGGGACAGCAGCCCTTCTTCTTACCGGACCATCCAGGTCTATGATAGGAGGAGGATTTCTCCCCCTAGGAGGCATGTGGGGTCTGGTGGCTTGGTGAGCCTCCAAATCACGCCTCAGCCTTTGGATTTCAGCCTCATGAGCCCTGATCTTTTCCTGCACTTCTTGGGGATTCGCCCCTGGGGTGCTTTGGGGGCGTTGCCTTCCATCGGCCATTGGCTCTTTTCCAGGACGCCTCCTTCTCGGGGCCACTTATCATCCGAAGATTCGGAGTCTCTCTCAGTGTATGGACCAGAAAATTCCCGATCCTCAGGGATAGGATCCAAACCTCGTATATAGGGGGGCGACCGCCCTCGTGCTTCACTTCGCCCAGCATATCCGCTTCCTCCAACCTCAGGGTGAAGGGGCATCCCATAAGGGGGGTTAGTAGTAACAATAGTTGAATATTCATACCCGACGGGTCGAGAATTCACAGGTATATGTATTTGTTGAACTTGAGGATTCGTACCTTGAATAGTCGGGGGAGTTGTCCCTTGTGGCTGAGGATGAGTTGCCCCTGTCTGGGCTTCCCCCTGAGTAGATGCATAAGTTGAATGGGGAGGAACCTCCACGGTTGATGAAATCACCTGGGTTGCCTCTAATGGTGTTCCTTCCTCTAGAGCTCCAATTGTTCTCCGTGTTCTCGCCATGGTTGTTGTTGTGTTTCCCACAGACGGCGCCAAATGTTATGGATAAAAAACCAAGGTTATTACTTGCTGTATTTAATACTAAGATTCGGGAGCTCAAGGCCTTTAATGGCTGCTCTCGTGTTTCGTGACTCAATCTGCCTTTACGAGATGCCTACGTATCTCTGTGAATTAGAGAATCAAGCCAAAAAACGTAGTTCTGATTGGTGGGGGTGAGACCCCTTATATAGATGTTGGGAGTCCTTGAATTGGACTTGGTGTAGGAGACTTGGTGGGCAAGTCTCATAATTAGAATGGACTTTGGAGTCCTAGGTAGTAGGAAACTGATTCCTTATCCTTTTAGGTCCCCTTGAGGCTAATCTCCAAGGATTTATATCCTTATCGGGACTCTTTTCAACATCTGATTTGTCCCTTATTAATTAATTACGAAATTAATTAATAATCAGGGCTTTTGGGCCTTTTTTATTCCATCAGGCCTGATCTGGTCCATCAGGCTTAACCTTTCTGGTCTGAGTATCATATATCTTTTTATTGGGCCTAGCAGCCCACAGTTTGTACAATTAATGCAGTATTTAATTATACAATCATAATTTATTTATCCCTATCACAAGGGTAAGGGGTAAATTGGTTAGCAAAATGTGAGTTAGTGGGGTTGAGAATGTCTTCTTTGCCCTTTGATTAAATAGAAGAGAGTTTGCATGCAAGGTTATTCATGTAATTTGATAAATATGACAACTAAAATTTATAATGATTTTTTTATAAAATAAAATACAAGTTCAAAATTATAAATTTATACCATAAATTAACTTGTATTTTTAGAGACTTTATAAAATCATTTTCAAAATTTGTGAACAAAATGCCTTTTAAAAGAAGATTTTTCCAAAGCTTAGAATATTCCTTATAAATCAAAAATAAAGAAATTAAATAAACTCTTGCTTTGAAAATCATATACTACCCAAAGCAAATTTATAATGCAGAAATTTTCACTCACACAAACGTACAATCATTGAATATATTTTCATTGACTTAATATTATACCAAATTCACAAAAATATTACATAAAATGCCGATCGTAACATCCTCTCCCCTTAAGGGATTCTGTCCCCAGAATCTAAGAGAACAGATAGGATACCGGGAACGCATATCAGACTCTAACTCCCAAGTCGACTCTTCGACCTTAGGGTTCCTCCAAAGTACTTTTACTAACTTTACTGACTTATTTCTAAGACTCTTTACTTGCCAGTCGAGTATTTTAACCGGTTGCTCCACAAATGACAGGTCTGCCTGAATTTCTAGGGTTCATATTCTATCACATGGCTAGTGTCAGGATTATATTTCTTAAGTAACGACACATGGAACACATTATACACATGCCGATACTGAGGTGGTAAGGCCAACTCGTAGGCCACCTTTCCTACTTGACTCAAAATCTCAAAAGGACCTATGTATCTAGGTGCTAACTTTCCTTTCTTGCCATATCCCATCAACCCTTTCCTAGGTGACACCTTTAGCAACACAGCTTCGCCAATTTGGAATTGAACATCCTTACGCGCTGGATCCGCATACTTCCTCTGTCTATCTTGAGCAGCAAGCAACCTTTTCTGAATTAACTTGACTGAGTGCAACTGTTGTACCAATTCTGAGCCGAGAATTCTTCCTTCTCCTACTTCATCCCAACTTGTGGTGATCTACTTTTCGCCCGTACAAAGCTTCATATGGTGGCATGCCGATACTGGAATGATAGCTGTTGTTATATGAGAATTCAATCAATGGCAGGTGGTCGTCCCAACTTCCTGCAAAATCGATTGCACAACTGCGCAACTGTCTTCGATTGTTTGAATCGTCCTTTCACTCTGACCATCAGTCTGCGGTGATACGCCGTGCTCATATTCAACTTCGTGCCAAGACATTCCTGGAATTGCTTCCAGAATCTCGAGTTAAATCGGGGACTGTCTGAAACTATGATACGGGTACTCCATGCCTTAATACGATTTCGTGCACATACAGATGAACCAACTTGTCCAGACGAACGACTTCTCATTTTTGGAAGGAAATGCGCCGACTTCGTAAGACGATCAATTATAACCCATATTGCGTCATGTCCGGATTTTGTTCGCGGTAGTCCTACTATAAAGTCATAGCGATTTTCCCATTTCCATTCTGGAATCTTCAGGGGGCTGAATTAATCCGCTTGGTCGTTGATGTTCTGCCTTTACTTTCTGACAAGTATAGCACTTCGCAACCCATTCTGCCACGTCTCGCTTCATATTTGGCCACCAAAAGTTTCTTTAAGTCTTGATACATCTTGGTGCTTCCCCGGTGGATTGAAAATTTCGAATGGTGGGCTTCACGGAGGATCTTATTCTTTAATTCAGGTACATGAGGATCCATATTCTGGATGAAAACCTTAGTATTCCTTGCTCATCCCTTTTAGTATTAATCTCTTCTCCAGATAACTGATTTTTCTCTTTTCCATTACTTCCTCTTGACACTTCTTTATCTTTTCCATTAGTGTTGGCTGAAAGGTCATTGCATGACAAACTTCTTTGACTTTCCCATAAGCACAAAGTTCCAATTCAAATTTTCCGATTTCTTCAGATAACTCTTTGTGATTATCATCAATTCAACCTCTCCTTCCGACTCAGCGCATCGGCCACTACGTTCGCCTTTCCAGGATGGTAATTATCGAACAGTCATAGTCCTTGATCAATTCCAGCCATCTCCTCTGCCTCATATTGAGCTCTTTCGGAGTAAAAATGTACTTTAAACTCTGTGATCGGTGTAGATTTCACACTTCTCTCCATAGAGATAGTGTCTCCAAATCTTGAGTGCGAACACTATGGCGGCTAGTTCCAAGTCATGCGTCGGATACTCTAACTCGTGCGGCTTCAACTGTCTTGACGCATATGCTATTACCTTACTGTGTTGCATCAACACACAACCCAAACCCTTATGTGAAGCGTCGCTGAATATTACAAAATTCCCTTGATCATCTGGAAGTACCAAACACCGGAGCTGTTACCAACTTCTGTTTTAACTCTTGAAAGCTATTTTCACATTCTGCACTCCATTCAAACTTTTGATTCTTTCTGGTTAACTTGGTCAATGGCGTGGCGATCTTCGAGAAATCCTTGACGAATCTTTATATAATCCGGCCAATCCTAGAAAACTTCGCACTTCCGTAGGAGTCTTTGGCCTCTCCCAACTCATAACTGCCTCAATCTTCGCCGGATCCACTTTAACTCCCTCATTTCCAATAACATGCCCCAAAAATTGAACTTCCTTTAACAAACTCACATTTGGTAAACTTGGCATACAAATCTCTTGTCGGAGTATCTCCAATGCTAT